>NW_027397066.1:92520196-92601432 GCF_003265705.2 Callorhinus ursinus | reverse complement strand
GTTTTTTTTTTTAAGATTTTATTTATTTGACAGAGACACAGCAAGAGAGGGAACACAAGCAGGGGGAGTGGGAGAGGGAGAAGCAGCCGCCCCGCTGAGCAGGGAGCCCGACGCTGGGCTCAATCCAGGACCCTGGGACCACGACCCGAGCCGAAGGCAGACGCGCAACGACTGAGCCACCCAGGCGCCCTTAAATTTGGTTTTCGAAGAAGAGTGGAAAAGCTTATTTATTTTTTTGTTAACTTAGAAAATCTGTATTTTACTTTTTTATAATGTGAAAATGGGAGAAAAAGGGATATTCTTTTATGTAATTCTTTTTTAGTTTGCATGCCTCAGAAAATGAAAATGAACAACTGAAAGAACTACATGCACTAATGAAAGAAGACTTGACTCCTCTGGAAAGGGTCTATGTCAGAAAAAGTATTGAACAGCATAAACTGGGGACCAATAAAACCCTGCTGAAGCAGGTAAGTTTGTTTCTTAATTTATATATACTACTCAAAATTCTTTTATTCCTGTTGATGAATATTTCCTTTAAATAAAACAGATGACTGTGATAGCTTAGATTCAAATAAGGTGTGTGTATGTCTATCCAGTGCATATTTTTATCTTATCATAAAACATTCTTTAAGTTTGTGAACAGATCCAACTTACCATGACTGAGTTATCCTCTCTCCTTTTCCGTATTTGTATATCTTTTTATAAGCTTAAAGAGGAAAGAGAAGTGGTGGGAATAGATTTCCTGGCAAGTTAAAATGAAACTTGGTTTTTTTCTAGGTGCAATAGGGAAGGAAAAAAAGGTCTGACCCTGGACAAAATACCCAAGTGAAATTTGTCTTTAATGCCTTCCTAGAAAGCCAAGCCTTTCAGGGTCTGTCTATATCTGAGAATCTAGGAGGCTCAGACACTTGCTTCTAAGTATTGGAAGCCAAGACTGGACACACACAATCCCAAGCTGTAACAAGTAGCAGCATCCCCTTTATCAGCTTCTGATCCAGGGCGGCTTCCTTTAGCTGGTAGCTGATGAGAAAGAAGTCAATCAGTAGCTTCCTCCAATGAAAGGAGAGCTTGAGGAAAAGAAAGAGGAAGGGAAGAAAAGAGGGTTGTTGACTTCTTGGACTATGTGGACATTGGTTACTTTTTGCAAGAGATTTGGAAAAATCAACATACTTGGATCCCCATATTATGTAGTTATTTCAGAAATATTGCTGCTTAACAAACATCTCAGTACTTTAAGACAACAAACTTTTGACTCTAAAGGTCAGTTGGCATGGCCCAGCTTGAGGCTATGGTTCAGATCTCTCATTCTGAGAACATTTGCCTATGGCATGATGGTCTTCTCCTGATAGATGGCAGAAGTGCAAGAAGGAAGCCTAGATCACACAAATACATTTAAAGCTTTTGTTCATATCATTTCCATTTGCTGCAACAAGTCATATGGCCAAGCCTAATATTTAGTGGGACAGGGAAATATACTCCCCCTACTTCTCTGGTGACAAGTACTGCAAAGTCACATGGCAAAGAGTGTGGATGTGTAATACTCTTACAGGGAGGGAGAGAGAAATTGGAAATAATAACCAATCTATAAGTTTTGATTATAGAAGTCCTCAGGTTTCAGACTAGCTTTCTATTATTTTGAGTTATAGAGTTAACTCTACTTTCTTCTCCCCAACTAAATCCAGAAGGGCTTAGTTTGACTGTGTTCAATTAATGCAAATTAGTCATTTATGTAAATTACTTATCATTTTACTCACTTATCCAACATAATATTGATATGTAAGAATAATTGTTAATGATTGGTAATTTTTTTTTTATTATTTTCCAAGTGAAAGCCCAGATAGCATAATCTGTTGTTCATCGGTATTATCTGTTCACAAATGAAAACTCTTTTATGTATTTATTTTTAATTACTTATTTATTTTAAAGAGAGAGAGTGAGTGAATGTGTGTGTGCATGCACATGCACGTGAGGGGAAGGGTAGAGGGAGAGAATCTTCAGGCAGCCTCCCCGCAGAGCTCGGAGCTGGATGCAGGGCTCGATCATAACCTGAGCTGAAACCAAGAGTCAGATGCTCAACTGACTGAGTCACCCAGGCACCCCAAATGAAAACTCTTTTAAAGGGAACATTTTTTTAAAAAGTTTTGTCTAACAAATTTCCAAGGTCCAATTAGGCATTCAGAGCTAACACATTTCTAAAGTGACATGTCTTTACAATAAAATTAAATTTTAAAAATGCTTCATAGTTTAATTGCTATTTCCTAGATCAATAATAAAATATCTTCTGGGGTTAGAATCTTAGCAATATGATGACAAATTAGTAGATACAAATCATATAATATTTTAAAGAAACCTTAGTTCTTTGTTTTTGTATTAGCTATTTCTTTTATTTATTTATTTTTTAAGATTATTTATTTGACAGAGAGCGATAGCGAGAGCAGGAACACAAGTAGGGGGAGTGGGAGAAGAAGAAGCTGGCTTCCCACCAAGCAGGGAGCCCGATGTGGGGCTTGATTCTAGGATCATGACCTGAGCCAAAGGCTCAGAGAAATTGGAAATAATAACCAACTTGACGACTGAGCCACCCAGGCGCTCCTAGCTATTTGTTTTTTTTTTTTTTTTTTAAGATTTTATTTATATAATGGACAGAGAGAGAGAGTGAGCGACGGAACACAAGCAGGGGGAGTGGGAGAGGGAGAAGCAGGCTTCCCGCCGAGCAGGAAGCCCGATGCAGGGCTCGATGTGGGGCTCGATCCCAGGACCCCAGGATCATGACCCGAGCCAAATGCAGTTGCTTAACCAACTGAGCCACACAGGCTCCCTCCCCTAGCTGTTTCTTTTAAAAAAACTTCTTCCTGGTTCACAACTTTCAGGTTCTCATTCTAAGGTTCTTTATCAGGTATAGTTTCCGGAAATTAAATAATGAATGATATTTGAGAGTAGTACCATGAGCAGTGTATTTTACTACAGTGGTGTCTTCTGCTGGATCATTTTAAAAGAGCTGAATATTCAAAAAGTGTGGAGTTTCTAATATAAATGTGGCTTTGTGATTTTTGTTTTTAACAAAAGGAAACTCTGACAGAGGGCTGTTATATGTGATGAATGTTATTATTAATGTATATATTTCTTGTTCCACAGGATCTGTGGAGGCAGTATTTAATTTGTATAGTATATTTTTGTCAGTCACATTTGTTGACAAAAAATATGGTCTGTTTGTGTGGACTGCCCTTGCTACCAAAAAGTGGAATTATACTTCAGATTGTTAGGAGAGAAAAAAAATTATGTGTGTGTGTGTGTATGTGTGTATATATATGTGAGTGTGTGTGTGTATGTGTGTAGCTATTAGACTACTGTGGCAATTGACCACATCTAATTAGAAAATTCAATGATTTTCCTCTTGTTTATATTCAGTTCCAGAGATTAAATATTAGCTTTTTTTTATCAGGCATTTTGCCTTGAGAATAATGGTATTCTGCTATAATATTTGAGAATTATAAGATTCAAATATGCTTACAGGCCTCAAGTACACTTTAATTTACTGTTGTTTAGAAATAGTTAGCATTCTTTACTTTCTTAAATAAGTCAAAATCCTAGTGTGATTGAAGGTTAAGCAAAATACAGTTTATAGCATATTCACTGTTCTTTGTGGAGAATTTTGGCCTGTGTTGATAATAATGCATGTTGTGTTTATCCAGCTTTGTCTAGAAGGATAAAATATGGATGTCATCCTTAATATTTTTTAAATCCCTGATAATATAATACCTTCCTTGTGAATATCAAAGTGTGCCTTTTATTTGTTCTTATTAAGGGATTTGTGGCTTAAGTAGCCTATGTTCTGTGATTTCCATTTCCTACGTGGAAATAATAAAAATGTGGAGATAAAGTGACCTGTTATTCCTGATTGCCAGTAATTAGGACAGCTCATTTCTGATTTTAGCTTTACAAGTTCTTTGGTAAATACATTATCTTATTTTCTCAAAAGGTTGTTAATTAATAATATTCTTATTGTAATAAAGGTGCGAGTAGTTGGAGTTACCTGTGCAGCCTGCCCATTCCCATGCATGAATGATCTTAAATTTCCTGTAGTAGTGCTGGATGAGTGTAGTCAAATAACTGAACCGGCCTCTCTCCTTCCTATTGCAAGGTAACCTAAAAATTTCTTTTCTGAAAAGCACTCAGATACCACGATTATTTCAAATAATTTCACACTTCAAACTCTTACCAAACTTTTGTGAAAATTCTTAGCAATTTAGAACTAAACTGATTATTTAAAAGAATGCAGAGAACTGTACCTCTGAAACAAATAATACATTATATGTTAAAAAAAAAAAAAGAAGAAGATAGCAGGAGGGGAAGAATGGGGGGGGACATTGGAGGGAGAGATGAACCATGAGAGACGATGGACTCTGAGAAACAAACTGAGGGTTCTAGAGGGGAGGGGGTGGGGGGATGGGTTAGCCTGGTGATGGGTATTAAAGAGGACACGTATTGCATGGAGCACTGGGTGTTATACACCAACAATGAATCATGGAACACTACATCAAAAACTAATGATGTAATGTATGGTGATTAACAACATAATAATTAAAAAAAAATAAATAAAAGAATGCAGAGGAAAATTTGGGGGGGTTGGTTAACGTGTCAAAATTTTGTTAGATCACAGTTGAGACATTTGGATCACATAATTTTTTTTTAATTTTAATTTCAGTTACTTAACATAGTGTTATATTAGTTTTAGCTGTACAATATAGTGATTCAACGCTTCTATACGTCACCCTGTGCTCATCACAAGTGCCCTCCTTAATCCCCATCACCTGTTTAACCCCCCCACCCCAACCAGCCTCCCTCTGGTAACCATTAGTTTGTTTTCTCTAATTAAAAGTCTGTTTCTTGATTTGTCTCTTATTTTTTCCCTTTGTTTATTTTATTTCTTAAATTCCACATATGAGTGAAATCATACGGTATTTGTCTTTCTCTGACTGATTTACTTTTCTTAGCATTGTACTGTCTGGCTCTGTCTATATCATTGCAAATGGCAAGATTTCATTCTTTTCTATGGCTGAATAATATTCCATTGTGTATATATATACCACTTCTTCTTTATTCATTCATCAGTCGATGGACACTTGGGCAGCTTCCATATCTTGGCTATTATAAATAATGCTGCTACAGATATAAGGGTGCATTACCCCTTTGAATTAATGTTTTTTTTTTTTGAAGAGTATTTCCTTTTTTTTATTATGTTAATCACCATACATTACATCATTAGTTTTTGATGTAGTGTTCCATGATTCATTGTTTGCGTATAACACCCAGTGCTCCACGCAGAACATGCCCTCTTTAATACCCATCACCAGGCTAACCCATCCCCCCACCCCCTCCCCTCTAGAACCCTCAGTTTGCTTCTCAGAGTCCATAGTCTCTCATGGTTCGTCACCCCTCTGATTCCCCCCCCTTTTGAATTAGTGTTTTTGCATTCTTTGGGTGAACACCCAGTAGTGCAATTGCTAGATTATAGGATAGTTCTATTTTTGATTTTTTGAGGAGCCTCCATACCGTTTTCCACAATGGCTGTACTAGTTTGCATTCCCACAAACAGTGCATGAGGATTCTTCTTTCTCCACATCCTCACCAATCCAGTTGTTTCTTGTGTTGATTTTAGCCATTCTAACAAGTATGAGGTGGTATCTCATAGTTTTGATTTGTATTTCCCTGGTGATAGATCACATAATTTTTTTTAAAGATTATTTGAGAGAGAGAGAGAGAACACAAGTGGGGGTAGGGGGAGGAGAGGAAGAGAGCAGACTCCCCGTTGAGCATGGAGACCCACGCAGGGCTCGATCCCGGGACCCCAAGATGAGGACCTGAGCTGAAATCAAGAGTCAGACACTTTTCCGACTGAGCCACCCAGGCACCCCAGATTACATAATTTTTAAAGCCTTGATAACTCTAGGCTAGGATTCTACTAGGCCCTTGCAGATTTCTCAACTAGATTAAAGGTTCCACTATAGATTTTTCTGCAAAAGCTGGACATTTTCCCATGATATCCTACCTCTATTTAGAAAGACATTTAGCCCCAGGAGCCTAATTTACTTCACCTCTAAAATAAGAGTTTAAGCCAAATGACTTCTAAGAAAGCCTCTGAGTTTACAAAATTTAAAAGTCATTGTTTCTCAAAATGTGTTCTGCAAAATGCTAATTCCATGCAGAGGCAGGTAGACATTTAGCAAATTTTAGGTGGAAAAAAGTTGTAAAGGATTTTTTACTGAATAACTTCAAGTCCCTTTAATACATTTATTAACATTATTAAGCCTTGTTAGTTACCAGAGCTTTTTTTTTTTTTTTAAGATTTTTTATTTTCACGTAATCTCTATACCCAGTGTGGGACTTGAACTCACAGCCCAGAGATCAAGAATTGCATGCTCTACTGACTGAGCCAGCTAGGTGCCCTAGTTCCCAGAACTCTGTGGTATTCCAGTTCTTTGAAATACATTCTAGAAAATAGTGCAATATGGGGCGCCTGGGTGGCACAGTTTGTTAATCCTCTGACTCTTGGTTTAGGCTCAGGGTCATGATTTCAGGGTCATGAGATCAAGCCCCGTTGAGCCCCGTTGGGCTCCAGGCTCAGCGAGGAGTCTGCTTAAGTTTCTCTTACTCTGTCCCTCTGCCCCTGCTCCCCCACCCCTGCTCTTTTTCTCTCTCTCTCTCAAATAAATAAATCTTAACAAAACAAAAAAGTGCAGCAAGTGATGTCATGCTTTTTGTTGTTGCTTAGATTAACTTTTAGAATTCTGTTTTTAGGTTTGAGTGTGAAAAGCTGATTCTTGTTGGAGATCCCAAACAGCTTCCTCCTACTATTCAGGGTTCTGATGCAGCTCATGAAAATGGATTGGAACAAACTCTTTTTGATCGGCTTTGCTTAATGGTACTACTGCTAAATTCATACAGAATTATCATTTATTGATTATACACTGTGTAGATTGATAGAAAATGAAAATATTAGAGCTACTCTATGCCCTAAAATAATTTTAACTGGAATTGTTTAGAAAGTACCCCTCTTAAAGATAAATTAATTTAATTTAAATGCCTTTTTATGAAATGAATATTTCCCCCATGTACTTTAGTAGTGGGTAGTAAATACATTGCTTTTGCTCCAAAATTTAAAAAACTCTATAATGTCTCTATTATCCCTGTACCCTATTGTAGAGCTGTTGTAGGGTACTGCTTCACATTTAAAAGAATTTTTTCAATTAATTATTAATATATTTTTAAGTTGAGGTAACATTCACATAGCATAAAATTAACCATTTTAAAGTGAATAAGTCAGGGGCATTTAGTACATTCATAATACTGTGTAACGACCCCTCTCTAGTTTCAGAACATTTTCTCACCCCAAAATAAAACACCATACCCATTGAGCGGTTATTCTCCGTTCCCTCCTTCCTCCAGCCCTGGCCACCACCAGTTTGTTTTCAGTCTGTATAGATTTATCTATTCAGGAGATTTTATATCATACAGTTTACAACTTTCATATCATACAACTTGTAATCTATATAATATGTGACCTTTTGTGCCTGGCTTCTGTCACTTAGCACAGTGTTTTTGAGGTTCATCCACACTGTAGCATATGTCAGTACTATATTACATTTTTTTAAAAAGTACATTCACAATGTAGTGCAGCCATCACGCTACTCATTTCTAGAACTTTTTCATTATCCCAACAGAAACTTTGTACCCCTTGTTTAATATGCTTTTTCCTGAGCTGATAACCTCTGTTCTACTTTCTTCCTCTATGAATTTGCCTACTCTAAGTGCTTTATTTAAGTAGAATCATACAATATTTGTCCTTTTGTGTTTGGCTTATTTACTTAGCATAATACATTCAGGGTTCATCCATGTTGTAGTATGTGTCAGAATTTCATTCCTTGTTAAGGCCAAATAACATTCCATTGTCTGTAATACCACATTTATTTGGGTTGTTTCTATCTTTCAGCTATTGTGAATAATGGTGCTATGAACATTAGTATACAAATACCTGTTCAAGTCTTTGCTTTCAGTTCTTTTGATTATACACCCAGAAGTGCTACTACTGGGTTATATAATAATTTTATGGGTTTTTTTTTTTTATTCATTCTCTTTTTTGTTTTTAAGTTTTTATTCAAATTCCAGTTAGTTAAAATTCAGGTGTACATTATAACTCAGTACTTCCATACAACACCGGGTGCTTCTCACAACGCATGCCCTCCTTAATCCTCATTACCTATTTAACTCATCCCCCTACCAACCTCCCCTCTAGTAGCCATCAGTTTGTTCTCAGTAGTTAAGAGCCTGTTTCTTGGTTCCCTCCCCCCCTCTTTTTTCCCTTTGCTTGTCTTGTCTCTTTTTTTTTTTTTTTGAAGATTTTATTTATTTATTTGAGAGAATGAGACACAGCACGAGAGGGAAGAAGGTCAGAGGGAGAAGCAGACCCCCCACCAAGCAGGGAGCCCGATGTGGGACCGATGCGGGACTCGATCCCGGGACTCCAGGATCATGACCTGAGCCCAAAGCAGTCACTTAACCAACTGAGCCATACAGGCGCCCGCTTGTCTTGTTTCTTAAATTCCACATATGAGTGAAATCATATGGTATTTATCTTTTTCTGACTGACTTATTTTGCTTAGCACTATACTCTCTAGCTCCATCCATGTCATTGCAAATGGCAACATTTCATTCTTTTTTTATGGCTGAGTAATAATACTCCATTGTATATATGTATATATACCACATTTTCTTCATCCATTCATCAGTTGATGGACACTTGGGCTGTTTCCACAATTTGGTTATTGTAGATAATGCTGCTATAAACATCAGGGTGCATGTATGCCTTTGCATTAGTGTTCTTGTATTTTTGGGGTAAAGACTCAGAAGTGCAAATACCCTGCATCGTACAGTAGTTCTGTTTTTAACTTTTTGAGGAAACTCCATATGGTTTTTCAGGGTGGCTGCACCAGTTTGCATCCCCACTAACAGTGCAAGAGGGTTCTCCTTTCTCCACATCCTTGATAATTTTATGTTTAACTTTTTGAGGAACCACCAAACTGTTGTCCATATCAGCTGTACCATTTACATTCCCAAGAGCCATTTCTCAACAAAATATTCCAGTTTCTCCATGTCTTCACCAATATTTGTTTTTTTGTTTTATATTTTTTGAGTTTTTTTAATAATAGCTCTCCTAGTGAGTGTGAAGTAGGTATCTCATTATGGTGTCCCTAATGACTAATTACACTGAGCATTTTTTCATGCGCTTATCTTTGGAAAAATGCTTAATCAAGTGTTTTGCCCAATTTTGAATTGGGATATTTGGTTTTTGATGTTGAGTTGTATGTGTTCTTTATATTTTCTGGATATTAAACCCTTATCAGATACATCATTTACAAATACTTTCTTCCATTCTTAGGTAGTCTTTTGTTTTCTTGACAGTATCTTTTTTTTTTTTTTTTTTTTGAGAGAGAAAGTGCTCACATGAGCAAGTGGTGGGCTGGGCAGAGGGAGAAAGAATCTTAAGCAGCCTCCAGACCAGTACGGAGCTTGACATGGGGCACAGTCTCACGACCCTGAGATCATACCCTGAGCCAAAATCAAGAGTTGGACGCTTAACCAATTGAGCCACCCAGGTGCCCCTTGACAGTATCCTTAGATGCACAAAAGTTTGTAATTTTGATGAAGTCCAATTTCTCTATTTTTTCTTATGTTGCTTTTGCTTTTGGTGTCATAGCCATGAAATTGTTGCCCAGTCCAGTATTATACAGATTTCCCCCAATGTTTTCTTCTAAGAATTTTATAGCTTTGGCTCTTATATTTAATTCCTTGATCCATTTTGAGTTAATTTTTGTATATGGTATAATGTACAGACCCAACTTTTTTCTTTTCCATGCAGATACCCTGTTTTCCCAACACCATTTGTTGAAAAAACTTGTCCTTGAATGGTTTTGGCACCCTTGTCAAAAATCAGTTGACTATGTGCAGATTTATTTCTGAGCCCTCCATTCTATTCCATTGGTCTATATGATTTAATTACTTTTTTATGGCTGAATAATACTTCATTGTATGTATATACCACAATTTGCTTGCCTATTTATTATTGCTATTGTTTTGATGCAATAATCTAAATCAAACTATTTTTATAAGCAGAAGATTAAAATATTATAGCCAAAAGAATTATAGAAAATCTGTTGCCAAAAGAAAAATTTTATCATTGTTGCTAGCTTATTTATTATTATTATTTATTTTTTCATTGTTGCTAGTTTATTCCTTTTAAAGATATTTTATTTGTTTATTTGAGAGAGTGAGAGAGAGAGCAAAAGCATGTGCACAAGCTGGGGGAGGGGCAAAGGGAGAGGGAGAAGCAGACCCCCTGCTGAGCAAGGAGCCCGATGTGGGACATGATCCCAGGACCCTGGAACCTGAGCTGAAGGCAAACGCTTAACCAACTGAGCCTCCCAGGCACCCCCATTCTTGCTAGTTTAAATTGCATTTAAGGGGTTATTTTGCTGTTTGAACTTTCAATAATCTGTACTTTCTTAACAGAGGAGAAAAACTGAAATGAAACTAGAAATGATGAAATCTCAAATAAATATTTCTTTACCCATAAGAGATGTTTTTTCCTAAAAGATCCTCTGACAGATTTTAGACAGATGGATTGATTTCTTTGTTCTGAAAGGTAGAGATATTAGTGCTCTCATGCTTTCCACCCTTTTCTTATCCCTTCCCATATTCCTATTGTTGTTAGTTACATCATTCTTTTTGTTCTACAATCATAATTTGTACGATTATTTAGAATCAGTTCTATATTTAAAAGATTCAGTACTTCTTCATTCATCTGGGTACCTTGGACTTCATCATTTTTTTTTCAAGAATGGCTCATAGATGCCTGCTTTCCTGAGTTCTTTTGTTTCAAATGTCTATTGCCTTTAAATGTAAATGGCCCCTTGGCTTATTGAATTGTTGCTATTACTATGAATTTTAGGGCCAGTCTGATTATTTTCCCCTTGTAATGATTTATGTTTTCTACCTGGATGCAAGAACTCTTTTTATAACCTTAAAATCGATAAATTTACTACCGTATATCTCAGTGTGGAGCTTTCTGTAACTAGTCATTCTGTAATATAAGTTCTCTCAAAGTGGAGATTCTTTTCTTTCTTTGTTTCAGGAAAGCTTTTTTTTTCCACCTGTTGAATTCTCTATCAGTAGCTTGTCTGTGCAGCCTGCTATAACAAAATACCATATATTGGATGGCTTAAGCAACAGATTTATTTCTCACAGTTTTGGAGGCTGGGAAGGCCAAGGTCAAGGTACCTTCAGATTTGGTTCCTGATAACTCTCTTCTTGGCTGTATCCTCACATGGTAGAGAGAAAACTCTGGCCTCTTCCTCTTCTTATAAGGAGACTAATCTTATCATGAGGACCTCATCCTCATGACCTTATCTAAACCTAATTACCTTCCAAAGGCCCCACCTCCAAATACCATCACTTTGGGGTTTAGGGCTGCAACATAGGAATTGGGTGGGGGATACATTCAGTCTAAAACAGAGGTCCCCCAGTTATTCTTACATTGGGTATCTTCATCTGTCTTCCATTTATGTTACTTTAATTTCATCTTCATTATCTGTGAAGCCTTTTTTACTATGTCTGTTCCCCTTACATTGAGTTGGAAGTTGCATTGAGTTTTGAGTTAGATTACAGTGAGTTTTATGAAGAAATCCTATTTGTTCTTTGCTGCTTTTAGTTTATTCTTTAATATTACTATTTAGAAAATTAGTTTGTTTCTTTAGGATTGTATTAAACACATTTTTACTTATGATATTTTCAACTTATGATGGGTTTATCAGGATGCTATCCCATCATAAGTCAAGGAAGATCTGTACTGTATTTCTCCCTTCCACTTAAAATTTTGTTTCTTTCTTGGTGATAAGTACTTTTTTAAAGTTTATGACATTGGATTGGCTATAAACCTTTCTTTGTTGCATGGCAACTGATTTTTTTCTTTGCTGTTTTTAGTATTTTGTTATTTTAGTATTTTGTTGTTCCTTTAGATATTAGAGAATGGATTCTCCAAGGCAGTTTTATTCTACTTTCTTCAGAAGTTTCCCCTTACACTGAGTTTCAAGTTGATTTGAGTTTTGAGTTGCGTTGTACTCAATTTTGTGAAGACTCAAGCTTCATTGTCCTGAGCTTTTAATTGTAACTGAATTGAATTGCATAACTTCCTACCCCTTCCATAATGTCAGTGTCCAGATTCTTTTGAATCAGACCTATCCAGTGGCTTTTAAAAAATCTTAATTAAAAAAATTCTTTAGATTCTTAAAACATTTTTAAATAGGTAACATAGTCACATGATTCAGAATTTGAATTTAAGAGGAACCAAAAAGTAGAGTGAAACCTTCCACTCCTGTCCCCGAACCACTCAGTTTCTCTCCCCCAAAGCAACTGTCATCTTTTTCTTGTATCCTTCTAGTGATAATTTATGCCAGTGTAAGCAAACACATAAAATATTTCCCCCCTCTTGTAACGAATGCTAGCATACTATGCATGCTGTTATGCTCTTTGCTCTTTCACTTATTTGTTGTCGATGACTTTTAAAATATGAGTGGATTTTTAGAGGGAATTTTAAAAGGGCAAATAAAGGACTTAAAAGTGATTTATTTATAGAATAAAATGGAATAGAATTTACAAAATGGAATATATAAAACAGTTAAGGTGAATTAACTTGATCCATATAGACAGTTCTCATAAACATAGTGGATATTGAGAGAAGCAAGGTGCAAAGTGTTACATAGTGTAAAATACAATTTATGTCAGTTTCAAGAGCATACAAATAATATGTATTAATCATAGATACATGCCTCTGTAGTAAACATATAAAACTTGCATGGGAATGCCGTAAGATACATTTAGTTTGGAGCTATTTCTGGAGAAAGTGGCAGAGGAAATAGATGAGGTAGGGGCTTTAGCTATATATGTCACATTTTATATCTTAAGAGAGATCTGAAGCAACAATGACTAAATACTAATGTCAGATCTATGTGGTACATACATGAGTATTATATTTTCTTTGCTTTTCTGTATCTTTGAACTAGTTCAGAATTAAAAGAAATAAAAATAATATCTACTAATCATGATAGAAAGTGTGGAAACTACAGAAAACTAAAAGGTAAAAAAAATAAATAAAAAATCCATAATAACCTCACTGCCCCCAAGAGAAAATCCTTTGTAATATTTTAGTATTGTTCCTTCCAGCTTTTATCTTTGGGGTATATGCTTATATCAAATATATGTATATATATAAACTATAAAAATACTTATATTTGATATGTGCACACACACACATTGGAATATCATGCAGCCATGGAAAGGAAATCTTGCCATTTGCAACAACATGGATGTACCTTGAGAGCATTACGCTAAGTGAAATAAGTCAGAGAGACAAATAGTATATATCACTTATATGTAGAATCTAAAAAAGCTGACCTCTGTACAAACAGAGTAGAATTGTGGCTACCAGGAACTGGGAGGTAAAGAGGTAGAAAAAGGGAGATGTTGTCAAAGGGTACAAATTTCTGGTTATAGGATGAATAAGTTCTGGGGATCTAATTAACAGCATGGTGATTATAGTTAATAATACTATATTACATACTTGAAAATTGCCAGGAGAGTATATGTTAAATATTCTTACTATAAAAAGGATATGGTAACTATGTGATGTGATAGATGTGTTAGCTAATGCTGTGGTGATAATCAGTTTGTAATATATAAGTGTATCAAATCAACTCCTGGTACACCTTCAACTTACACAATGTTTAGTGTCAATAATATCACAATAAAGCTGGAAAAATATGTATATTTTTTACATAATTGAGATCATACCATATAGTTTCTATCCTGCCTTTTTTTTAAAAACTTTGCATTATAATCATTTCCCTGTGTTACTAACTAGCTTTGTAATCATCACTGTTGTCATAAATATGTTTAATCACCAAATACGTAATTTGGATATACTATAATTTAGTCATTTCTCTAACATTTTTTCTAGTACTAAATCATGGTCCTTTGAGCATTTTTTTTTTTTAAAGTAGGCTCCACAACCAACCTGGGGCTGGAACTCACAACCCCAAGATTAAGAGTCACATGCTCCACCTGCTGAGCCAGCATGGTGCCCCAGAGCCTTTGAGCGTTTTTGTACTTTGAGCATGTTGTGTACTTTTGTCAGAGATTTCACATGCCCACTGACTTAGACTCATCCACAAACTTATGCCCTGATTAGTACTGAGGATTGATTTTTTACTTACTGTTTTTCTCCCATAAAAAATAGCTTGTCTGTGTGATCATTAATCCTGCCTTTTACTATGTGCTTTTATTATTAGAGTAACTTGTAGTTATTTAAAATGTTCAGACAGTGCTACAGAACATTTTGCAAAGAAAGAACATGTTCCAGAACAGCCCTAAAGTAGATGGAATGTGGATTTTATGATGCACTAACAAAATTGGAAACTTCTTTGAAGATTCAAAATGAAAGATGGCTTGTGCCCAAGGGGGAAAATTAATAAATGAGTTATTAACAGCACTTTCTAATTTTTTTTGAAGATTGCCTTTCAATTTAGTGTGAAGCCAACTCTGCATAGATTATGAAAGCATAATGTTAGGTGCCAAACTTACTAAATAATAATTTGAAGATTTGACCTGTTTTATATTTTATAATTTAGTGATATAATAGTTTACCATGAAAATATTTTTAGTAATTAAAATTATAGTCTATTTCATGGTTGTAATTCATTTACAATCTATAATCTATTTCATGGTTGTAATTCATTTACTAAGAGCACAATATGGTGATACTTTTAAATTTTAAAATATTATTTTTTCCCTAAGGAAAAAAAATGCTTTAATTTTTTATTTTTCTGCATTTAAATTTCTTAGGGGCATAAGCCAGTTCTGTTGAGAACCCAGTACCGTTGTCATCCTGCAATCAGTGCTATCTCTAATGATCTGTTTTATGAGGGAAACCTCATGAATGGCATTTCAGAAACAGAGAGGAGCCCTTTATTGGAATGGCTCCCAACCCTGTGTTTCTATAACGTTAAAGGACTGGAACAGGTAAATGACATTAATGTTAATGAGAGTCAACATGGTTTAGTTTCCGGGTTTAATTTTATTGTTGTTGTTTATATGGTTTTCTTGGTTTTTCCATAGCCTTTCTGGGAAATATAATTTAGGATCTGTTTCTTATTCCAGATTGAAAGAGATAACAGCTTTCATAATGTGGCAGAAGCTGCTTTTACACTCAAGCTGATTCAATCACTGATTGCAAGTGGAATAGCGGGCTCTGTGATTGGGGTGATAACATTATACAAATCCCAGATGTACAAGGTTTGTATTACATGTCATGATACTTAAATATTATAATTTTATGTTATAATATTTGATGTTACATTTGTAGTGGTTTAGTGTGGTGCTTAAAAAACTTTTGGGAGTATAATTAACATATTAAAAAAATTCTGATTTTTGTCTGGTCTGGCTTTTTTTCTGTATAATTAAATGTAAACCTAACAAGGTTTAATTAAATTCAGTTTACAGCTGTTGGGGCAAAAATGCAAATAAACAAATTAGAGGGAAGAAAATACAGTGTATGCATTGTGTTTTGAGACAGATGGGATTCAATCTTTGTTTTCCAAAATGTTCTTTCATTATCATTTCATTTTATTAATCAAAGATACCAGATATTAATGTACAATAAGCCAATTCTAACTAGTTTTTGCTTTTTTAAAAAAATATTTTTCATCTGTTTTATTATTTATCAACTCTGAATTAGCATATCCAGATGAATTCTCCAGCAATAGATAAATCACCACTTTTGATTTTGTTTCCTAAT
Source organism: Callorhinus ursinus (assembly GCF_003265705.2). Lineage (NCBI taxonomy): Eukaryota > Metazoa > Chordata > Mammalia > Carnivora > Otariidae > Callorhinus > Callorhinus ursinus. The sequence continues at coordinate 92,585,528 of NW_027397066.1, read as the reverse complement.
TTATATTGTCCTCTAGTTATTTATGTATCATTTTAGAAACTATCTACCAAATCTTTGTGAGTCATAAAAAAGAAAATGAAAATTATCCACTACCAGTTAAATAAAAATGGCTGCTGTGAATTGGTTCAGGTCTTAAGTTCTTCATAGTCGCTGCCCTGTATGATCTCTTTCTTCTTTCCTCCATAGCTTTGTCATTTACTCAGTGCCGTGGACTTTGACCATCCTGATATTAAAGCTGTGCATGTATCCACAGTAGATGCTTTTCAGGGAGCTGAAAAGGAGATCATTATTCTGTCCTGTGTAAGAACAAGACAAGTAGGATTTATTGATTCAGAAAAAAGAATGAATGTTGCATTGACCAGAGGAAGGAGGCATTTATTGATCGTGGGAAATTTATCCTGTTTGCGGAAAAATCGACTCTGGGGACGTGTGATCCAACACTGTGAAGGTAAAGTAAAAATATGTTTAATTCAAGCATTTTGAATTGAAACTGACTTTTGAGTTAGTGCTTGAAGTGGTTCAGGTAGGAACAGCTCTGGATTTGCCACTGTGGGAGATGACTGAAATAGTAGGGGACCACTATGAAATACTGTTGTCTCATGTTTTGTATCTTTTTAAGGAAGGGAAGATGGATTACAACATGCAAGCCAGTATGAACCACAGCTGAACCATCTTCTTAAAGATTATTTTGAAAAACAAGCAGAGGAAAAACAGAAGAAAAAGAATGAAAAGGATAAATCTAAAGATAAATCTCATTCACAAAAAGACATGGTATAGATAATTTGTATTTATATAAATTCAAATTCATTTTACACTATACATTTTTTATATTTTTAATTATCCTAAAACCTTATTATTGAAAAAACCTTTAAAGTATTTAAATAACATTAAATATAAAAAATTTGCTCTCCAAAAGAAATACTTATATTTAGATAGGCAGATATTGAAGGTAATATAAAATCTTACTAATAAAAATACATTTTTTTCTAAAAATTATGACTACTGTTTGCTAAAGGAATATATTTTACAAAGGGCATGGAAAAGGCTTCCTGGGGAATACCAGTGTTACTTCAAAAATAAGTAAATATCTCAAGACTTGATCTTAGCCAAAAGGCCAAGAAGCGATTAAAAGAAAAAGTATCTCAAAAACTCATCTATTAGAACATGGCTACACAATTATATCGATACACTCCTTTCTGAACCATAGATTTATCATCTTTTTTTTTTAATTCATTTTTTCTTAATTTTTTTACTATTTTTTTTAACATAATGTATTTTTTGTTTCAGGGGTACAGGTCTGTGATTCATCAGTCTTATATAATACCCAGTGCTCATTAAAACACACCCTCCCCAATGTCCATCACCCAGTTACCCCATCTTTCCCCTCCAGCAACCCTCAGTTTGTTTCCTATGATTAAGAGTCTCTTATGGTTGTGTCCCTCTCTGGTTTCATCTTGTTTCATTTTTCCTCTCTTCCCCTATGATCCTCTGCCTTGTTTCTTAAATTCTACATATCAGTGAGATCATATGATAATTATCTTTCTCTGATTGACTTATTTCGCTTAGCTTATCCCTCTAGTTCCATCCATGTTGCTGCAAATGGCAAGATTTTATTTTTTTGATGGCTGCATTTTGATGGCTGAATATTCCATTGTATATATATATATATATACACCACATCTTCCTTATCCATTCACCTGTTGATAGACATCTGGGCTCTTTCCATAGTTTGGCTATTGTGGACATCGCTGCTATAAACATTGGGGTGCAGGTGCCCCTTTGGATCCCTACATTTGTATCTTTGGGATAAATACCTGGTAGTGCAATTGCTGGGTCATAGAGTAGCTCTATTTTCAACTTTTTGAGGAACCTCCATACTGTTTTCCAGAGTGGCTGCACCAGCTTGCATTCCCACCAACAGTGTAGGAGGGTTCCCCTTTCTCTGCATCCTTGCCAACATCTGTTTCCTGACTTGTTAATTTTGGCCATTCTGACTGGTGTGAGGTGGTATCTCTTTGTGGTTTTGATTTGTATTTCCCTGATGCCAAGTGATGTTGAGCACTTTTTCATGTGTCTGTTGGCCATTTGGATGTCTTCTTTGGAGAAATGTCTGTTCATGTCTTCTGCCTATTTCTTGACTGGATTGTTTGTTCTTTGGGTGTTGAGTTTGATGGGTTCTTTATAGATTTTGGATACAGGCCCTTTATCTGATACGTTATTTGCAAATATCTTCTCCCATTCTGTCGGTTGTCTTTTGGTTTTGTTGACTTTCCTTTGCTGTGCAAAAGCTTTTTATCTTGATGGAGTCCTAATAGTTCATTTTTGCCCTTGCTTCCCTTGCCTTTGGCAATGTTTCTAGCAAGAAGTTGCTGTGGCCGAGGTCGAAGAGGTTGCTGCCTGTGTTCTCCTCTAGGATTTTGATGGATTCCTGTCTCACATTTAGGTCTTTCATCCATTTTGAGTCTGTTTTTGTGTGTGGTATAAGGAAATGGTCCAGTTTCATTCTTCTGCATGTGGCTGTCCAATTTTCTCAACATTTGTTGAAGAGACTTTTTTCCATTGGACATTTGTCGAAGATTAGTTGACCATAGAGTTGAGGGTCCATTTCTGGGCTCTCTATTCTGTTCCACTGATCTATGTGTCTGTTTTTGTGCCAGTACCATACTGTCTTGATGATTAAAGCTTTGTAATGGAGCTTGAAGTCCGGGATTGTGATGCCACCAGTTTTGGTTTTCTTTTTCAACATTCCTTTGGCTATTCGGGGTCTTTTCTGGTTCCATACAAATTTTAGGATTATTTTTTCCAGTTATGTGGAAAGAAGTTGATGGTATTTTGATAGGGATTGCATTGAATGTGTAGATTGCTCTAGGTAGCATAGACATTTTAACAATATTTGTTCTTCCAATCCATGAGCATGGAATGTTTTTCCATTTCTTTGTGTCTTCCTCAATTTCTTTCATGAGTATTCTATAGTTTTCTGAGTACAGATTCTTTGCCTCTTTGTTTAGATTTATTCCTAGGTATCTTATGGTTTTTGGTGAAATTTTAAATGGGATCAACTCCCTCATTTCTCTTTCTTCTGTCTTGTTGTTGGTGTATAGAAATGTCACTGATTTCTGTGCATTGATTTTATAGCCTGCCACATTGCTGAATTTCTGTATGAGTTCTAGCAATTTTGGGGTGAAATCTTTTGAGTTTTCCACATAGAGTATCATGTCATCTGCAAAAAGTGAGAGTGTGACTTCTTTGCTGATTCAGATGCCTTTTATTTCTTTTTGTTGTCTGATGACTGAGGCTAGGACTTCTAGTACTATGTTGAACAACAGTGGTGAGAGTGGACATCCCTGCCGTGTTCCTGACCTTAAGGAAAAAGCTCTCAGTTTTTCCCCATTGAGAATGATATTTGCTGTGGGTTTTTCATAGATGGCTTTTATGGTATTGAGGTATGTACCCTCTATCCCTACACTGTGAAGAGTTTTACTCAAGAAAGGATGCTGTACTTTGTCAAATGCTTTTTCTGCATCTATTGAGAGGATCATATGGTTCTTGTCCTTCTATCAGAATCTTTTAAAAATAAATATATATAATGTCCTGTTATTTTATAACTAAATACATATTCACAATAAAACTTTTTAGAAATACAAAAAGAAGAAAAACACTAGAAATTCACTCCTGGAGATAGCAGTGCCCAGTACCTGGCCATGGCCACTACCCAGCACCGTACCTGGTATAGCAGGTGCTCAATATAAGTATCTGTTGGACGAATGAACAAATGAATGAGTGAAAGACTACCTTTGTCTCATGTTCTTCTAGTCTTTATCCTGTGCCTTTATTCACATGGTAGCTATTGACATATAGACTATATAATTTTAATTTTTTTAATTTTGAGGTATTTTTTAATACACACGTATAGAAAAGTGCATAAATTACAAGTATACAGCTAAGTGAATTTTCACAAAGTGACTACATCTTTGTAACCAGCACTCAGATCATGATCAACATCGAGGAAGCCCCTTCGTGTCCCCCCACTGCTACTACATTGTCATCCTCAGGATATCCTAACTTGTGAAAACAGAAAATTATAATGTGTGTTACCATTTGCAGATTTTTCAACTTTATATAAATGGAATCACATTATGCTTTTACATCTGATTTATTAAATATTCTCATGAGATTCATTCACATGTTTTGAATATTGGTAGTTTTTAATATTCTCATTTCCATTTGATATTCCATTCTAAAAATAACTACAGTTCACTTTTTTTTTTTAAGATTTTATTTGTTTTTGTGAGGGGGGCGGCGCTGGGGAGAGAGCGCACCAGCCAGGGAAGGGGTAGAGGGAGTAGCAGACTCCTCACTGATCAGGAAGCCAAATGCAGAACTTGATCTCAGGACCCCAGGATCATGACCTGAGCTGAAGGCAGATGCTTAACTGCCTGAGCACCCTACAATTCACTTATCTATACTACTCTTTTTTTCCCCAGTTTTATTGAGAAATAATTGACATGCATCACTGCATAAGTTTAAGGAACAGCATGTTGCTTTGATTTACATATATTGTGAAATGATTTACCACAGTAGATTAAGCTAATGTCCATCTTCTCATATAGATACAACAAAAGGAAAGGAAGAAAAGGAAAACATTTTCCTTGTGATGAGAACTCTTAGGATTTATTATCTTAACTTTCCTGTATATCATACAGCAGTATTAGCTATTGTCATCCTGTTGTACATTACATCCCTAGTACTTATTTATGGTATCACTGGAACTCTGTACCTTTTGATCACCTTCCTCCAATTCCTCCTCCCTTTACTCTCCACCTCTAGTAATCACAAGTCCAATCTCTTTCTAGGAGATTGTTTTGTTTGGTTTTTAATATGCCACGTATGGGGTGCCTGGATGACTCAGCCAGTTAAGCATCTGCCTTCAGCTCAAGTCATGATCCCAGGGTCCTGGAATCGAGTCCTATGATGGGCTCCCTGCTCAGCAGGGAGTCTGCTTCTCCTTTTCCCTCTCCCTCTGCCCCTCCCCCTGCTTGTGTTCTCACTCTGTCTCTCAAACTTAAAAAAATATCTTTAAAAAATATGCCACATATAAGTGAGCTCATACAGTATTTGTCTTTCTCTGACTTATTTTACTTAGCATTATGCCTTCAAGGTCCATCCATGTTGTCATGAATGGTAGGGTTTTCTCATTTTTTATGGCTGAGTAATATAGATAGATCTATAGGTAGATAGATAGATCAATCACAGCTTCTATTTTTTTAAGTAAGCTCCATGTCCAATGTGGGGCTTGAACTTACCACCCAAGATCAAGAGTTACACACTTCAACTGAGACAGCTAGGTGCCCGTATACCATAACTTCCTTATCCATTCATCCATCAGTGACACTTAGGTTGTTTCCATGTCTAAGCTATTGTAAATAACACTGCTATGAACATGGGGGTGCAGATACCTTTTTAAGCTAGAGTTTTCATTTCCTTTGGATATATTTCCAAAAGTGTAATTGCTGGATCATATGGTAGTTCTATTTTTTTAAGTTTTTGAGGAAACTCCATACTGTTTTCCATAGTAGCTGCACCAGTTTACAATCCTACCAACAACAGTGCACAAGGGTTCTCTTTTCTCCACGTTTGCACTGGCATTTGTTATCTTTTTGATAATGGCCATTCTAACAGGCATGAGGTGACATCTCACTGTGGTTTTAATTTGCATTTCCCTAATGACTAGTGATGTTCAACATCTTTTCATGTACCTCTTGGCCGTTCATATGTCTTTGAAGAAATGTCTGTTTGGGTCTTTTTCCCATTTTTAAAACTGGGTTATTTCTTTGGTGGCTACTGAGTTGTATGAATTCTTTATACATTTTGGATGTTAACTCTTTATCAGATATATGACTTGCAAATATTTTTTCCCATTCTGTAAGTATTCCTTTCACTTTGTTGATGGTTCCTTTTACTGTGCAGAAGCTTTTTAGTTTGGTGTAGTCCCACTCGTTTATTTTGTTGCTTGTACTTTAGGTGTCATATCCAAAAAATCATGACCAAAGTCCATGTCAGGGAACTTTATTTCTATGTTTTCTTCTAGGATTTTATGATTTCAGGTCTTACATTTAAGTCTTTAATCCATCTTGAATTAATTTTTGTGAGTGTTGTAAGATATGGATCCAGTTTCCTTCTTTTATATGTGAATATCCAGTTATTCCATCACCACTTATTGAAGAGGTTGTCTCTTCTCTTATCAGTTTGCTCCCTTGTCAGTTATTGACTGTATATGCTTGGGTTTATTTCTGGGCTCTTGATTCTGTTCCATTGGTCTACTCTGTTTTTATGCCAGTATCATACTGTTTTGATGACCACAGCTTTATAGTATAGCTTGAAATTAGGAAGTGTGATGCCTCCTGCTTGGTTCTTTCTCAGGAATTCTTTGGCTATTTGGGGTCTGTTGTGGTTCCATATAAATTGTAGGAGTATTTTTTCTACATTGTAAAAAAAATGCCGTTGGAATCTTGATAGAGGTTGCAGTGAATCTATAGATGACTTTAGCTAAGTTTTGACATTTGACAATATTAATTTTCTCCAACCTATGAACAAGGGATGCCTTTCCATTTATTCTTTGATTTCTTTCAACAATGTCTTGTACTTTTCAGAGTAGAGATCTTTTACCTCCTTAGTTAAATATATTTCTAAGTATTTCATTGTTTTTGATACTATAATAAGTGAGATCAATTTCTTTGTTGCTTTTTTCAGAAAACTTAGTATTAGTGTATAGAAACACTACTGATTTTTGTATGTTAATTTTGGACTCTGCAGCTTTACAAAATTTATTGATTAGATCGAACAGGTTTTTTTTTTAGTCTTTAGAATTTCTATATACCATGTCATATGCAACAGAGACACTTTTGCTTCTTTCTTTCCAACTCCAATACTCTTTCTTTCTTTCTTTCTTTCCTTTTCTCTTCTCTTCTTTCTTTTCTTTTCTTTCTCTTTTTCCTTGCCTGACTGCTCTAGTGGGACTTCAGTACTATGTTGAATAGAGTGGTAAGAGGAGGCATCCTTGTCTGGTCCCTGATCTTAGAGGAAAACCTTTCAGCCTTTCATCATAGAGTATGGTATTAGCTGTGGGCTTGTCATATATAGCCTTTATTATGTTGAGATATGCTCCTCTAATCTTGATTTGTTAAGAGTTTATTGTGAATGGATATTGAATTTTGCCATATGCTTTTTCTGCATCTATTGAGATGTTCGTATGGTTCTTTTCTTTCATTCTATTATTGTGGCGTATTACATTGATTTGTATATGTTGAACCCTCCTTGCATTAGTGTGCATTCAAATTAAGAAAACAAGGGGCACCTCGGTGGCTCAGTTGGTTGAGCGACTGCCTTTGGCTCACGTCATGATCCTGGAGTCCTGGGATCGAGTCCCATGTCAGGCTCCCTGCTCAGTGGGGAATCTGCTTCTCCCTCTGACCCTCCCCCCTCTCATGCTCTCTCTCTCATTCTCTCTCTCTCAAATAAATAAATAAAATCTTTAAAAAATTGGGGGGCACCTGGGTGGCTCAGATGGTTAAGCGTCTGCCTTCAGCTCAGGTCATGATCCCAGGGTCCTGGGATCGAGTCCCGCATCGGGCTCCCTGCTCCTTGGGAGCCTGCTTCTCCCTCTGCCTCTCTCTCTCTCTCTCTCTCTCTCTGTCTCTCATGAATAAATAAATAAAATCTTTAAAAAAAATAAAAAAATAAAAAATTGGGAAAACAATGCATGAATAAACAAGAGGTTCAACAAGAAAATAGGCACCATCTAAAACAAAAACAGAAATCTAGAGTTAAAAAATACAACTGAACTGCAGAATTCAGTAGAGAGTTTCAAAAGTAGACTTAGCCATGCAGAAGAAAGAATTTGTGACCTAGAGGACATTGAAAGGGATATTGAAAATTATCTAGTCAGAGGAGTAAAAACTAAAAAGAATGAAAAAGAGTGAAGAAAGCCTATGGGAATTATGAGACACAATGAAAATAATATTCACATTATGGGAATTCCAGACGGAGAAGAGAAAGAGAAAAGGACAGAAACTATATTTAAAGCAATCAGAGAACCTAGGGAGAGATATGGACCTTCAGATCCATAAGACCCAAAGGATCCCAAGTAGGTTGAACTCAAATGAGCTATGCTGAGACACTTTGTAATGAAGTTGAAATGAAAAGTCAAAGACAAAGAATTTTAAATGCAGCAAGAGAAAAGAGAGAAGTTACATACCAGGGAATTTCCATAAGACTCTTGACAAATCTCTCAACAGGAACTTTTCAGGCCAAGAGAAAATTAGATGACATATTCAAAATATCTAAAAAGAACTGACAACCAAGAATTTTATACCCAGCAAAGTCCCTCAGAAACAAAAGGATAAAGGGATGCCTGGGAGGCTCAATTGGTTAAGCACCCAACTCTTGATTTTGGCTCAGGTTGTGATCTCAGGGTTGTGGGATCGAGCCCCATGTTGGGCTCCATGCTAAGCATGGAGTCTGCTTTGGATTCTCTCTCTCTCCCTCTCTCTCTGCCCCTGCCCTGCTCTCTCTCTCAAATAGGTAAATAAATCTAAAAAAAAAAAAAAAAAAGAAACAAAGGAGTAGTTTACTGAACAAACAGAAGCTGAAAGGCTTTATTAGCACCAGAGCTGCCTTACAAGAAATGCTAAAGGGAGTTCTTTGAGCAAAAATAAAAGAATGCTAATTAACACCATAAAAAACGGGTAATGTAAATCTCACCAATAATGGCAAATATATAGCTATAGTTAGATTCTTCAATATAGTAATAGTGGTGCATAATTCACTTAACAATCCTAGTTTAAAAGTTTAAAAAAAAGGGGGGGAGTCTTTATTTGTTTGATGGTTGCTATTGCCTTGTCAAACTTCTTGGGGTTTTTTTTATGCATTGTTTTCCTAACTCTGTTTAGTTGTCTGCTTGTGTTTTCTTGTAGTTCACTAAACTTTCTTAAGAGGATTATTCTGAATTCTTTTACAATTTATAGACTTCCGTTTCTTTAGAGTTCATTATTGGAGCTTTATTAATTTTCTTTGGTGGTGTCATATTTACCTGAGTTCTCAAGATCTTTTTTTTCTTTCATGATCCTTGATTCCTTATGTTAGTATCTGTACATTTGAGTAATCAGGCTCCTCTTCTAGTCTTTACAGATTTAGTTTGACAGAGATAGTTCTTAACCAATCAGCTCTGTTTGGATTTCTTGATATTATCCTTGGGCAGGTGGGGCAAGCTCTTGTCTATTTTTGGGTGAGGTAAGTGTTTGAGTGCTGAGGATTTGGTGGGGGATTGTGCCACTGGCTGAGAACAGTTGGAGAGAACTGCTGGTTTGCTTCCCTACCCAAGTGAGGCTGTAGGATGGTCTCTATGGTTGCCTGGATTTTTAGGTTAGGCTTATTACATGGTTGAGACTGGGTGTTCTATTCATTACTGGATGGGGCTATGAGTTAGCTTCCCTGCCCTAGCAGGGCAACAGGGCAGGAGCCAGGCCCTATACCGCTCATTGTTTAGGGCCTCAAATCGGGCCAGAGTGTACACTGAATTCCCTGGTCAGGTGAGGCCACTGGTTTTTCTCTGCAGATGGGGGAAGCCTGGGCTGTGCTCTCTGTTCCAGTGCCAGAGTAAGTAGTGCTGTTGAATGGACTGTGTAGTTTCCTGTGTGTTAGGTTCTCTGGTCAGATGGGCTGAAGGCTGTATTCAGCAATGAGGGGGCTAGAATTAGATGACCAGATGCAGTGGGAGAACCAGCTTTAAAGCTGCTAAAGCTGTTTGTTGTCTTAATTCAAGCCAACCTGCATCCCAAGTTCCCTGACTGAACAGGGCCGCTGGCTTTGCTTGTCAAACTGTTGGCTCTGCTACATAATTTTTGGTTTGAGTGTTGCTGGGCCACACAGTTTCCAGGGGTTTCCAGGAGTTGTCACCATACCTGCTAGTGAGATGGGGTCGAAAAACAGTGTGTTTCGACCCCATCTCACTGTTCACAGAGATATAGCTATGTTGAAGCTCCTTTGTCTGGGTGGGAGGGGGAGGGGCTACTTCAGCTACTCTGAATTTCCTCAACAGCTTCTCTCATTGGGAGGTGCCAGGAATTACCCTCAGTATTGGCTCTGAATTAATCCCTCTGCCTATGTGTAGTGTGGGGACACTCCACTGCCAGCACTGGCTTTGTTCTGGGAGCAATCAGCTCTGCCCGTCCACTTCTCTGCTCTATGGCTGCTGGACCACACAATTCTAGGAGTAGTTGCCCGCGCTGCTGGTCAGATGGAGCCAGAAGACACTGCACAGCAGGTGGGGCTGTGATTCAGCTCCTTGGCCTGGGCTTGGGGCAAGCCCAGCTTTAGGGCTGGCAGAACTCATTTGAGGAACCAAATCAGGCAGATCTGTAATCTGCAGAGTTCCCTGGTCAGAGTGTGGTCTGGTCTTGGTTCTACAGATGAGCGAAACCCCTGGTTGAGATGATGACTTGGGCACTGCTGGTGTGAACTCAGTCTGCCTGTGCTGGTTGTTGTAAGCCCCTCTCCCCTTGGTCACAGTCAGATTCCCAGTGGCTGGGCCCTGCACATTCCCCTGCAATCCCCATGGTGTGAGATCAGGGTAGGGGCTCACTTAAAGTGACCTACAATGCTGGGGATGACTGGTTTTCCCTCCTGGGTCTCTTTTACCCCCTGGAAGCTCCAGAGGCTCAGAGGAGACCTCTTCATGTGGAGTTGTGCTATCCTGGAGGAGGGGCGATTGTGGTCAACATGTAGCCACTTCTTTGTCTTCTAGTGCAGTCTGTCTTGCTCTGTGTGGTGCAGGGGGTGCTTTCAGCCTTATCTTTGTGTTCTAGGATTCTCTCAGTGGTGTTTTATTCTTGAACGGTTGTTCTTTATATGAAGGGGAGCAAAGTCAGGAACAACCTATATCACCATCTTGTTGATGTCACCCCTAAAAAATTTTTATTATGAAAAGAATACATTCTCTAGAAAGTTTGGAAAATACAGAAGAGTATACAATAGGAAACAAAAAGCACCTAGGGATCCACTAACCAGAGATAATTGTTGCTATCATGTTTATATGTTAATAAGTTAACCCATTTGTTGTATGATTTTAGACATTAACAAAGTAACATTTATTCATTCTATATGGAAGAATGGCAAGGGCTTGATTATAATTAACAGCAATGAAGTGTTTGTCTTTACCAACTCAAAAAATATGTCAGTGACCCAAGTCACTAAATACTTATTTTAAAGATGAAGAAAATTGCTAATTTGAATTGTTTCACAATAAAAAATGACCAATCCACTTCTATGAATTATTCTTTTATGTTTGGGAGAAAAGTAGAGCCAGTGAACAAATAAAATGTTTCATAATTCTCCAAATCTTGTCCCAAATGTGTTATTGATTGTGACAGCAATTGCACTTTTAAGCATTCATCCAAACTGTGAAGAAATGAAATTGATTTCTCTTTGAAGATCTACATTGCTACTAGAGGATCCAGTTTTCTACTTAATGCAAGAAACTGATTATCAACAAAAAGATTTAATAGCTGAGCTAGTGATTCTAAAAATTATTTTCCAAAAGTTGATTTAAAAAGAATGTGTATGTTTCATATTCTGCTCTGCTGCCAACCCCTGTCCTTAGAAATATACATTTCAGTATTTGAGTCACTTGTGAAAAATCGCAGGTTAAAATCTGAGATTATGAAGTCCAGCTTAAAACTTCACAGTAAAAGGAGCACCTGGGTGGCTCAGTTGGTTAAGCATCTGCCTTCGGCTCAGGTCATGGTCCCAGGGTCCTGGGATCGAGCCCCGTATCGGGCTCCCTGCTCAGCGGGAAGCCTGCTTCTCCCTCTCCCACTCCCCCTGCTTGTGTTCCCTCTCTCGCTGTATCTCTCTCTGTCAAATAAATAAATAAAAATATTAAGAAAAAAAAACCTTCACAGCAAAGTGTATCTTTTAGTAATGTTTTTTAATCTTTGAACAAAAAGAATGTTTGATTTGGCGGTGCCAGTGCTAAATGCTGCCTGCTCTTGACTATGGTTTAATTTAAAGACAGCTGTGAAATAGCTTTATACTAATTTGATTTTTTATATTAAATAAGAGTGAAATGGAAATTGGTGATTTACTCGACAGATATTGGACCTTGGGAAAATTAAATAATTGTTCTAAAAACATTAGCTCAGTGCTGATTTGAAATGCCTGCTTTGTAATTAGTCATGAGTGGGAAATGTGTGTTTAGCTCAAGTTGTGTTTTTGGTTTATATTAACATGAGTTGATTATAAAGTAAAGGAAAAATACAATCCAAATATCTGCAAACCTCTGAGTTCATTTCATCCTGAGATATAGTTAGGTTGATATTTTTTTAACTCTTCTGTTAGTCTCTTAATTATTGACTTTTCTTCCTATTCTTTCTAATCAGGCAAATCTGGTCCTGATACCAGAGTAAATGATGTTGTGTGTGTGAAAAATCAGGAAGTTGTCAACTTTCAGGTTAAAGAACCAGTAGAAAGAAGACTTCCTAAGTGAGAGTCTTAGGGCACCTCTTTTAAAACAACAATTTTAAGTACATTTATTTTATTGGCTGAATTATGGATTTGTGGCTTTGGGGAATAGAAAGGATTCTTTGGTTCAGTCGAAGTCAGGGCATTAATTTAGCATCTACTCTGTGGCTGGTCCTATATTCAATGGAGAGCAGTCTGGTTCAATATTCTGGAACACATATGTGCAGCTTGTTTTATTTGTCAGCCCAAGCATGGAGTATAGGTGAATTAGTTACACGTACCACCCTGCCCCTTTGTGGGGAAAGCTAAAGTTCTCCCTGATAGAGAAATTTGGCAGAATTCTTGAGGTAAGAAAATCAGGCTTCTTTGACCATTATTTTGGAGGGTATGCTTCTAAATAAACCAAGAACTACTATGGCCATAATGACATTGGGAGCTCAGATACATGGTTTCTTACATTCTCAGGCTCCTTATACCTAGAGTCAGCGTCAGGCTTTGGTGTGTGAGGTAGAGGCCAGATCTTTGAAGACCAGGTAAGGCATTGAGAAATAGAGGGCTGGTTGTGCGTGGAGGGAGGGAACTAGTAGGGAAGATCCATGGTTGACAAATTCTGAGGCATGAAAAGATACCAGGTCTTTCAGCACAGATGGGGGGTGTGTGTGTTTGTGCGCACATGTGTGTATAACCAGATGACATCTCCAACTGGTCTCTGACTCTTTTTAAGTATCACAGGCCCTACCAGTGTTTTGAATAGATAGTGATGTCCTTCCAGACCCACATGGAGACATCACATGAGTATAAAATCAAGGCATCAGGCAAAGTGTAATGAACAGCATTTGAGAGTAATTGCTGAATCTAGACATTGTTGTAAGAGACTTTCATGTGCCAGGCAGGCATACTCTATAAGCAAGCTGACTGAATATAAGGGAGTAAAGACAGAATAAAGAACATATTGCAAAGGAACTACATTCATAACTTTAGTGCCAGTGGCTCTTCAAAACCATATTTTGCATTTCTAATTTGGGACCAGCACCAGAACAATAGGTGCTCAGTGTTTAACCATTGAATAATAGAAAATTTGGAATGTCCAGAGGATGTATTTTCCTTTTTAAACATTTTCTTGTACGTTTTTATTTTTATTTTTTTTCTATGTTTTTAAACAGATCAAACTGAGCTTATTTATCGTAACTTCTGGTATTTGTTTATATATACATGCCTAATTTATATACTTGAAGCATACATACCTCACTTTGTATTCTGTTTTTATTCATTATATCATGTTTCCTTTTTCCTTTGTTTACTTTTTAAATATATTTTTGAATAGGTAATAACATACACATGACTCAATATTCAAGAGGAACAAAAGGGAATAGAGTGAAGACTACCTCCCTCTTATATCCCCCAGCTACCCAGTTTTCTTCCCCAGAGTCAACCGATACTATAAGGTTCTTATATTTCTTTCCAGAAATATTTTACTAACATACAAGTAAATAAATATCAATGGTGTTGCCCTTTCACACAGTAGTCTACTATACATACTTTCTTGTACCTTGCCTTTTTCACTGAACAAGATTATTTTAGAGTTCATTCCATGTTGTCTATACTTTTAAAAAATCGTCTGGGATTTGTCATCACCCTAAATTACTCCAGTCTGCCACGGACCACAGCCTCTCCCTCACTTCCCCAAGTACTTCCTGGCTTCATCATGATGTCTCATCTCCCGACTCCTTACTGTTCTGCCAATCTGTCGGCCTCCTCTGATCTTTTCCTGTCTGCCCAGACAACATTGTGTTTAATCACATTCAACTGCCTTGGTGCATTGACTCTTTGCTGCAGTTCTTTTCTAGCTGATAAAACTCTAACCATGGATTGATTAGTCCAAACATCCTTTTCTATTTGTCACACCTGGGCCGCTGGGTGCTCTAGAGAAAATTATATTAATGTGCAGATGGGTGCCACAACACATTTATGATAACTGATCTCACAGATCCCATGTGCCTCCAGAAGTTCATGTCCCTAATAAGCTCTTCAACTCATTGTCTCCAGTCACTCTTCCACCAGAATGATTTTTCTAACGTACAAAAATCCCATGAAATCAATCCGTCCTCCACCCAGGGTTACCACTAATCTACTCTTGTCACTACAGAGTAGTTTTGCCTGCCTTAAAACTTCATATAAATCGACTCATACAGTATCTACTCTTTCAACTCTTTTTACTCAACATGTTTTTGAGGTATTATATCCATGTTATTATGTGTATCAGCATTTCATCTCTTTTAATTCTGAGTAATATTCTGTGAACATACAGTAGTTGTTTTAAATCTGTTCACCAGTCCTTCACATCTGAGATAATTTCATCTTCTGTATTTTCTCTGTTTTCTCTAAAACTTGCTGGTTAGATGATGGACTCCTGGACTGATCCTCTAAGTATTTTATCCTTAATGTTGTCTATGTCTTTGACTTTTTTCCCCTACACTCAAGGAGAGTCCTTAGAATTTATATTTTGTTGTTTTATTTATTTTTTAAAATTTTAAAAATTTGTTTATCTCTACCCCCAAGGTGAGGCTCAAACCCACAACCCCAAGATCAAGAGTCACATGCTTTTCTGACTGAGCCAGTCAGGCACCCCTCTTTTGTTGTTTTAAAGGACTTTTTTTAGATCAGTTAGGCTTACAACAAAATTGAGAAGGAGGTATAGAGATTTCCCAGAGACCTCCTGCCCCACACATGCCTAGCCTCCCCGCGTTGTCAGTATCACTCAGCAGGATGGTACATTTTTTTACCAAGGATGAACCTACATGGACATATCATAATCACCCAAAGTTTATAGTTTACCATAGGGTTTACTCTTGGTGTTGTATGTTCCAATTCTATGGGTTTGGACAAATAATGATATATTCATCATTATCATACAGAATATATACACTGCCCTAAAAATCCTCTGTGCTCTGCCTATTCATCTCCCCATCCCTGGCAACCACTGATCTTTTTATAGTTTTGCCTTTTCCAAAATGTCATATAGTTAGAGCCATATAATTATGTTCTTTTCATATTGGCTTCTTTCACTTAGTAATATGTATTTAAGGTTCCGCCATGTCATTTCATGGCTTGATAGCTCATTTCTTTTTAGCATTGAATAATATTCCATTGTCTGGATGTACCACAAGTCATTTATCTATTCACCTACTGAAGGACATCTTGGTTACTTCCAAGTTTTAGCAATTATGAGTAAAGCTGCTGTTAACATCCATGTTCAGTTTTTTGTTTGAACATGTTTTCAACTCCTTTGGGTAAATACCCAGCAGTGTGATTGCTGGATCATATAGTAAGAGTATATTGTTGTTGTTGTTGTTGTTTTAAGATTTTACTTATTTGAGAGAGCAAGAGCATGAGAGAGCACAAGGCGGGGGTGGGAAAGGGAGAGGGAGAAGCAGTCTCCCCACTGAGCAGGGAGCCTAAGGTGGGGCTCAATCCCAGGACCCAGAGATCATGACTTGGGTGGAAGGCAGACACTTAACCAACTGAGCCACATAGACTGCCCTATATTTAGTTTTGTAAGAAACTACCCAAACTGGGGCGCCTGGGTGGCTCAGTCAGTTAAGCATTTGCCTTCGGCTCAGGTCGTGATCTCCGGGTTCTGGGATCGAGCCCCTCATCTGGCTTCCTGCTCAGCAGGGGGTCTGCTTCTCTCTCTCTCTCTCTCCCCCCCCACCCCTCCCCACTGCTCATTCTCTCTTTCTCTCAAATAAATAAATAAAATATTAAAAAAAAAACTACCAAACTATCTTCCAAAGTAGCTATACCAGTTTGCATTCCCAACAGCAATGAATGAGAGTTCCTGTTACTCCATATTCCAACCAGCATTTGGTGGTGTTGGTGTACTGGATTTGGGCCATTTTATAGATGTGTAGTGATATCTCGTTTTAATTCACATTTCCCTGGTGACATATGGTGTGGAGCATCTTTTCATATGCTTATTTGCCATCTGTATATTCTCTTTGGCGAGGTGTTAAGATTTTTGTATGTTTGGGACAATAGTCCTTTATCAGATATGTCTTTTGCATATCTTTGCATATCTTTGGCTTGTCTTCTAATTCGCTTGATCTTTTCTTTTTGTTTGTGCAGAAGTTTTTAGTTTTAATGAAGCACAACCTATCATCTCTTTCTTTTATGGATAGTACCCTTGGTGTTGTATCAAAAAAGGCATCACCATACCTAAGGTTCTCTAGGTTTTCTCCTATGTTTTTTCCTAGGAGCTTTATAGTTTTGCATTTCACATTTAGGTCTATGATCCACTTTGCTTAGTGTTTTGTGGAGACTGTAAGGTCTGTGTCTAGATTCATTTTTTTGTAGGTGCATGTCTCATTGTTCCAGCATTATTTGCTCAAGAGACTATCCTGGGCTCCATTGTCAAAGATCAGTAGACTATATTTATAGGTGTCTGTTTCCAAGCTCTCTATTCCGTTCCTTCGGTCTTTTTTTTAAATATTTTATTTATTTATTTATTTGACAGAGAGACACAGTGAGAGAGGGAACACAAGCAGGGGGAGTGGGAGAGGGAGAAGCAGGCTTCCCGCTGAGCAGGGAGCCCGATGCGGGGCTTGATCCCAGGACCCTAGGATCATGACCTGAGCCGAAGGCAGATGCTTAATGACTGAGCCACCCAGGCACCCCACTGTTCCTTTGGTCTGTTTGTCTATTCTTTTACCAATACCATGCTGTCTTGATTACTAAAACTTTATAGTAATCCCTGAAGTTGGTAGCATCAGTCTTTCAATTTTGTTCTTCTCCTTCATTATTGTGTTGGCTGTTCTGCATCTTATGCCTTGAATACAAACCTTAGAACCAGTTTGTCAATATCCATAAAATAATTTGTTAGGATTTTGATTGGGGTTACATTGAATTGGTAGGTCAAGGTGGGAAGAACTGACATCTTGACAATATTGATTCTTCCTATGCACAAATATGGAATACCTATTTATTTAGTTATTTGATTTTGTTCTTCAGAGCTTTGTAGTTTTCCTCATATATTGTTTATTTTGACAGATTTACACCTAAGTATTTCATTCAATCAGGTGCAAATGTAAATAGTATTGTGCTTTTAATTCCAGACTCCACTTGTTCATTGTTGCTATATAGGAAAACAATTAACTTTGTTTATTAACCTTGTAAATGGCAACCTTGCTATGATGGCTTATTAGTTTTAGGAGATTTTTTGTGGACTGTTTTGGATTTTCTACATAGATTAATCATATCATCTATGAACAAAGATAGTTTTACATCTTCTTTCCTAACCTCTGTTCCTTTTATTTCCTAGTCCTGCCTTCTTGCATTACTAAGAATGTCCAGTATGATGCTGAAAAGGAATGATGAGAGGCAATATCCTGCCTTATACCTGATCTTAGTGGGAAACTTTGAGTTCCTCACCATTACATATGCTATTAGCTATAGGTTTTTTGTAGATAACATTTATCAAGTTGACAAAGTTCCTTTCTATTCCTAATTTACTGGGGTTTTTTATCCTGAATGGGTATTGGATTTTGCCACATGCCTTTTTTTTTTTAATTTTCCTTCTCTCTAAAGAATTTTTCTTTTTTTTTAAGATTTTATTTATTTTATTTGAGAGAGAGAGGATGAAAGAGAGAGAGCATGAGAGGGGGGAGGGTCAGAGGGAGAAGCAGACCCCTCCACTGAGGAGGGAGCCTGAAGTGGGACTCAATCCCAGGACTCCAGGATCATGACCTGAGCCGAAGGCAGTTGCTTAACCAACTGAGCCACCCAGGTGCCCCTCTAAAGAATTTCTTTTAACATTTCTGGTAAGGTAGATCTACTGGCAAAAAAACCGCCAATTTTTGTTTTTCTGAGAAAGTCTTTTTTTCTCCTTCACTTTTGAAGGATAACTTCTCAGGGTACAGAATTTTGGGTGGGTGGGGCTTTTTTGTGTGTCATCCTTTTTTTTTTTTTTTTAAGAGAGAGAGCAGGGGTGGGGAGTGGCAGAGGGAGAGAGAGAATCTTAAGCAGACTCCACACCCAACACGGAGCCTGATACCGGGCTCAGTCTCACAACCCTGAGGTCATGACCTGAGCAGAAATCAGGAGTCAGGAGTTCAACCAACCGAGCTACTCAGGTGCCCCAATTATCTCAGCAGTTTAAATATTTCACTCCATCCCCTTTCTGCTTACGTGGTTTCTGAGAAGTCAGCTGTAATTCTTATCTTTGTTCCTCTATAGGTAAGATGTCCTCCCACCCCAGCTTCTTTTAGGATTTTTTTTCTTTGATTTTCTGTAATTTGAAAATGATAGGCCTATGTGGGATTTTTTTGGGGGGGGGGGGGGGGGGTGGAGCATTTATCCTGCATGGTATTCTCTCAGGTTTCGGGATCTGTGGCTTGGTGCCTGATATTAATTTGGGGGGAAATTTCAGTCATTATTGTTTCAAATATTTCTTCTGTTCATTTCTCAAGGAAAGGGCATAGGCTTGGCATCCTCAAGTATGGATAAACAGTGTGACAGATCTAATCTGTGACTGGGATCCTGACCTTTAATTAATATGTGCCCTTAGGCAATAGTTTCCTTGTTTGTGAAAATGGTCACAACAATAATGTCCTCCTTGGGATTTGTGTGAGAATGAAATGAAATAATAGATTGCAAGTTGCTACCTGGTACAGTGCCTGGTTCATTGTAAGTCTGCCTCCCTTCTACAAGAAGTGTTTTCTAATTTCTCAGTTTCCGTCAGGTATCAACCAGAAAACACTCCTTGGGCTGTTCACTGCAACCTAAAAATATGGGGAAAGACGAAATGGAGAAAAAACTACAAAAGAAATCATTCCTTTAGAAGACATTTTTGTTAGGATCACTGATATTGATCTGACACAGCCTTGGCACAGCTATGAGCTATGTACTATGTAATCAATATTGATTAACGAAAAGAAAGAGGAGGAAAAAGTGACTAATGGTTCTCATCTCTGTGAATGCTATGTTAACTTAAATTTTGACTTGATTCTCTATAGTCATTAAATTTACTCTGTGTTCTCTAGTTAGATTTATTTCTCCATAAATTTCCAATTGCCAAATTGTGATTGACTAGGTATTCTTTCTTGGCCAAATTTTTATTTTTATTTTTTAGAGAGGGGGTGAAGGGTAGAGGGAGAGGGAGAGAGACAATTTTAAGCAGCCTCCACACCCAGCATGGAGCCCAACGTGGGGTTTGATCCCACACCCTGGATCATGACCTGAGCTGAAATCAAGAGTTGGAGGCTTAATTGACTGAACCACCCAGGTGCCCCAAAAGTCTGTATGTCTTATCATTCCTATTTTATGAGAAGAAGAAAAAGCACTTTGAGCTTTTGGGATAAGAGGGAAGGAAAAAGCTGTTATTTTAATAAGACACTACTCCTTAATTAGCTTATTTTGAACAAAAGAATTGTTTCCAAGCATCACTATGGGGGAAGGTAAGCACTGTTGATGCCTATTTCATGAGACCTGGGGCCATTCAGAGAAGAAACCAAACACTACGTGATTCTTTGGGAGCAGCTAGCAATTTATTCTAAGGAACAATGCAGTTAGCCCTAAAACATATTCCTTTAAGCCTTCCAATGACTCATTTTCTGAGAAAGTGTTGATCTCAAATCCAGTATAGCTCAAATAATTTGAAGCATAAGGATAGAGAGGTCATCAGATTCATGCAAATAATAAACTATATTTTCCTCCAATTTTTAGGGGCATATTAGATCTATGCAGCTGGGAAACTTAAAAACAAGTTTTATTTTCTTTTTCAGAAATTTCTTGGCACACATACACCATTAAAAAAAAAAACCTTTAGAAAGTATCTCTTGATTTTTCTGCTCAATATTGAATTGTGAGATTATTCTTTTTCTTCCTTCAAGAAAAAAATGAACTCTCAAAGCCTTAAAAATAAAAAAACCTTGGAGAAAAAGAGAATTTGCTGAGAGGAATGCTATTATCCTTTTGCAAATCCTTTCCTTTCTCTTATTCTCAATCCTGCTGCCTCATGCCTGGACAATAACACAACATAGTTTCAGTGTGGTGATTGGTGCTATAAAAATGCAAAGTAAAATAGAAACCCACAGTAGCCTCCTTCAGGGTAAAGATGAGTTTTGACGACAGAGAAAGCCAAAACCCTAAAAGCATAGGAAAGCAAAACTCAGAATTAAACAATTTCTAGATCCTGATTATTTTTAAAATAGAAGCACTAAATGCTGTATTTTCCAAGCATAGAATGAGAGAGGAAGAAAGTTTTTAATCACTACTGAGAACAGGTCAAGAAGAAATACATTTAAGAAAGATTAGACACAAAGAATTTTCTGTTAACCAGTGTTATTTAAAAGGGGGATATATCTGAGACATGGGTAAAATATCTTTCTTTAGCTATCTGCCAAAACCTTATCTACGATGAGATCTCCTCTCTTTGGGAAAATTAGATGTTATTTACCCAGAATACATAAAATCATAGATCAAGGAGATTTCCTTTCTCTGTCCAACCCCAAGAGTTGTGATTTACAAAAATATTGAAATTAGCACTAAATGTTTCTGTTCTACACAACAATGTTTACATTGTAGTTCAAGAACAAGTTTTAAACGTTGGTTTTCAAGTTACAGAAGCCCATATCAACCCAAATGGTCCATCTGCTTGGTCCTTAACTTTAACTGTGGAGGACTTCTATGATATTACTCACCCCACTTCAGCCCACTTCAGACAGCTCTCATCTGAAATTTATTTTCAATCTTTGACAAAGACTACAAAAGACAAAGGTGGCCTCCAGAAGGCCAGTGGCTTGTAAATAATAATTTCTGATTATAAGTGTTCCCAAATTTACCTGGAAAACACAAAGAAGAAAACACTACCCAATGGAAAAAAATATGCTCTATAAATATTTTTCTCTCCAGGATGTATGTGTTTATATATCCCTGCAATTATCCAGATATACATATTGTCTACAAATTGGAGTCATACTAAGCATTACATCATGATTTTAAAGATTAATTATATGCCAAAAATATAAAGTCTGCATAACATTTCATTATTGTGACAATATATTATTAGTCAGACTCCTATTGGTAAGTATGGGCAAGCTTAAAAGATTCACAGGTGAAGTGCTAAAAGTATAAAAGTATCTTTGACACTTGGGAATGCACAGTTTGCCTGACAAAGTAAGGACAAGTAAATTTTAGTGGTAAAGAAATAAAAATGGGGAGCAGAAATAATTTGGGCACCTGAATACAGAGAATGAGGCTTAAGGCAACAGGCCCTATGTGCCTCATAGCCCCTTCTCCCAACATGTCTGATATCTGGCTAAAATGTGTATCGAATATCAATTGGGAAGAGAAAAACATATGCCAGGGGAACGACAAGCAATCTGAGAAGGAATCTGGCAAGTGGTTCTGTGTGTGTGAGGAGAAACATTCATCTACACATATTACATAATATACAGACACAGTGTATGCCTGGTAAGTGCATATGAAGTCCTTTTAACAGTCTGGAACCCAAGCCTTTTCCTTAGTCTCTTGCATCTTGGCATCATTTCTAGCTGTTGAATAGAGAAATCCTCAAAACAAAGTCTTGGGGCCTAGGCCCCCTTGTTCTCAAACTTGGCTGCTATCGGAACTGCTGGGGGTGGTGGAGTTTTGTATGTTTATTTCGGCTCAGAGGCCCACACCACTGACGCTTTTGGGTCTGACGGTTAGAAGCAGCCGGAACCATGCGTTTGTAATACGAGTCCAGATGGGAGGCCCTAGAGGGTGTCCCAGGAGAAACTGCTAAGTGATGGCCAGCCCAAAGTCTTGTTTGCAGCCGGCGGACCCCGGGACCCCGTCGTAGTCCCCCGTGGCCCCGCCAGGGGGCGCCAGGACCTCGCCGCGCACCCGGCTCTCCCGGACCAGCAGCGGGACCTGCAAACTCTACGTGTGACAGGAGGGGAGCATGACCCCCGGGGGCGCGGCCGGCGGTAGGGGGCGCCTCCTCCAAACTCATCAGCGTTCGGGTTCCCTCGGATATCGCCCTCGCGTGAGATCTTGTTTTGTGTTTTGTTTTAAAAGCCTTCTCCGTCCGGGTACTGCTTGAAGGCGTAAATGAGAGACGGTGGGAGGGGTGGGAGGGGTGGGAGGGGGAAATGGAGAAAAGAGGCGCTGGGGGGACTGAATGCCTTCTTTAAATTACTGCTGACACCTCGGTTCCAGGCCCCTAAAATCTCAATCAACAATCCATTAGAACTCAACAGGAGTAAAACGAAATCCTCGTTTAAGTGTA
Organism: Callorhinus ursinus; assembly: GCF_003265705.2. Classification (NCBI taxonomy): domain Eukaryota; kingdom Metazoa; phylum Chordata; class Mammalia; order Carnivora; family Otariidae; genus Callorhinus; species Callorhinus ursinus. Next base: position 92,562,745 of record NW_027397066.1, on the reverse strand, counting down.
TTTATCCGATCTCCTTTCTCTCTTTCAAATGCAAAATCCATTTCAGCATATGCCCCCTTCTTTCTCTGGCCTTTCTCTCAAGACTGGCAGCCCATACCACTCTTGTAAATATGAAAGATGCTAATCATATGACATATCACGTCTCCGTCGGAGCCGGAATAAAGCCTTCAGATTTGGGATCATTGCCTCCAGACAACAGCTTCATCAGCCGGAAAGTTGGTTTTTTTCTCCTTTCCTTCAACTCTCAATCCCTTCTTTGTTTGGAGGAAAATGCAGCCGACTCGAGCCACCCAGGCCATATGGTTCACTCTGTATTTTCTTAGTTGAATTCTGTATTGTTTCTGTGACTTGCGAAGTTTTTTTGGAAGTGCGTATAAAGACATAGAAGAGCTACTTGTGCAGGGAGCGCTGCCCGGGCGCGCCGCGGCCGCCCCCTCCCGGCCTGGAGCCCCGGCCGTCGCCGCTCGGCGGAGTGCGGTGTCAGCGGTGGCATTATCACACTGACGTGACCAACCACCGAGCCTGCTGCAGCTGTCTGCTTCGCTCGCCGTGGGTACTCCGCGTCTCGCACGGCGCCTGGCACACAGTGGGCGCTCGAGAAATATTTGCGGTTATGAAGGCATGAATAACATCAGCTGCAAGGGTTGAGCCCGAATGTTTTGGGATCTAAAATATACTTTGGGTCTCTGAAAAACAGACAAAACGTGGTCTCGCTCTCTCCCGACCCTATTACTCTGTCTTACTGTTTACATAACACACGGTTTCCTGACTTCCGTAATTTTTTTTTTCTTTTTTACCTACTAATTCGAATGCAAGCTTTATGGTGTAGGAATCACGTCTATCTTGGGTGTCGCATTGTTCCCAGAGGTTGATACAGTGCTTGGCACACATTGGGTGCTCGTTAAGTATATTTTGAACGCAGGAAGGAAGGATGATTGAACGAATGAGTTAAAGTGGGAAGTTGATATCCTATTCTCCAAAGATACGATTAAAGAAACGTCTCTCCTAAAGATTCAAATATATTTACTGCAATCTCACCCTTTTAATCTATATCAGCAACAATAAAGAATACATTTCTTTCCAGAAGAGAATTCGGTGTGTGTGGGGGGGTGTTTTTTTCTTTAGCGGGGAAAGGAGAGGGGGGAAAATCAGCTTTCAGATCTTTATCCATTGCTCTGAATAAGTTTTGTGTTTTCCAGGTTCGGTACTGTCCGGGCTGGGGAGCTGGCTGCCAAATTTCCTTTCTCTCAGTCTAACTCCTTATACAAACCCCAAAGGGCCCTTTCACCAAATCATTAAATTCTACAGAGGTGGTCAAGCTCGCACTGCTTTTCATGCAACGGAGAAAGAAAAGGGTCCTTGAAGTTTAGAAGATGCCCAAGGAAAACTCCTTGAATGACATCAAAAGAATGAGTTTCCATAGCTGTTGAAGCACGAGGGCCGTGTATCCGCACAAAGGGGGACCGGGGCACCGGGACGGGCCCAACGCTCTGTCCCAGGACAATTGGGTCACTGAAATAGGGAATTAATTACCATTGGAGAGTGGGCAGCCCATTCACCACTGGCTGAGTTTTATTAAACGCCAATATAAATAACAAAACAACTCTTGTGGCTGCACTATTCCTACACGCCAAAGGAAGGATTATGCTGGGGATTAACATCTTAAAGTCTATGAGACTTTCTGACTCAAGGCTCGGAGCTGGTAATCGTGTTTGTCTCCTGGTTCAGCGATTAGTGCTCTCTTTCTTGCACTTTCCCCTGGATAGCCAATGTCCCTTTTTGCAGGCACAGAGGACTAGGGTGGGGGAGCCTTCTTTCACTAGTGGGCCCCCAGGCCCCCATTCACGCGCCGGCTGTTCTTTTCCCCTTACCTGAGGAAAACAATCAGAAAGCTGGCGGGGATTGGCAAAATCTTCTATGATTTCTTTCCTTCCTGGGAAAGAAGAGGGGCACTTGGGTCGCATCAGGGGTGAAGAGAAGCCTGCAGGGCGCTGCCTTTCCAGAGCGGGTGGGGAGAGGGTAGGGGTCGGGGCCGACGAAAGGGAGCCTCCCAGCACTTGCGCAGATTTCGCCACAATCAAGACGACCTTGTGCGTCAAGCTCGGTTTCCTGAATATTTGGTTTGAGACACCAAAACACTTTGTGCGGGCTTGGGGCAAGGATCTCGGCAATGGGGCTTCGGGGCAAGGGGATGATCTTCCTTGCCTTGCATCTCGTCTCGTGGATGTCTCCGCGGCTACCGGCGTACGAAAGGGGGAAGGGCTGGCGCGGTGAAGCTCGCACCTCTCCCGGACTAGGTTGACGCGGAAACCTCCCCCGACGGGATCCGAGGGGGAAAACCAGGGGAGACGGAGAATTCCGTGCAGGGGTCCAGGACGCAGTGGGGCGTTGAGTTTACATAGCTAATTCCCCGGGCTTCCTTGGCTCCCCGGAAGGGGACCGCCAAAAAATCCGGGCTCACACTAGCTCCCAGTGCTTGTCATCACAAATAACGAACTCCAGCATTGATTGCCAGGAGTCCTCGGCGGGGAAAGCTACTCTCTCCCGGTCCGGCTCCCCCGGCTCTGGAAACTGCGTTTGTCGCCCCCCCATTGAAGAACTAACGATGTTCAGGATTGGCTAACTTGTTCTCGCCATCTTTCCGCCTTTCTGAGCGCTCACTCGGAGGATCAGGACTTAGGGTACAAAAAACCCCTTGGCAGGCACGCCATCCTGTCCTTTCAGCAGAGAGTTGACGCACCCTCTCCACGCAGGAAGGGCGATTTACTGGGAACTGGGGGACAGGCTCGCTGCGCAAACTTTTCCTCTTGCACTCTCTGGGAAAAGCACCCCCCTTCGCGGCCTCCCCACCCCCCACTGCCCCATTCACCTGCCGCAGCAAGAGTTTGGGGAGGAGACCATTTGTCCTCTTTGGCCACTTGTGAGGTCGAAGTGTGGATGGGATGGAGCCTATGGCCCCACAGCAACACCTACCCTAAACTTTAGGGCTTTTGGGTCGCCTCAAAGTTCAAGCTTCTTAGAAGCAACAAAGACTTTCTAAAGATCTCCACCCTTTCACCCCTCCCCTTACTTCACTTTTCTCTGGCTACAAGCATTCGACCCCCTTTCTTTCGAAGGCTTAGGGATGAGTTTAAATCATTGTGTTCCCATTTCTTGATAACTGCCTGCTTTGAGCTTTTGTTCTCTTAAAGTAGAATTGCACACTGAAAGAGGGGCTGAAGATGAACAGTTTGACCCTTCAGGACAGTTCACGCAGTGGACAGGAGCGGCCCTCGGTCACCATCCTCACTGATGCTATTCACGCGCTCCCCTCCCCCTTCGCATAATATTTCAGCCTCGTTTCATCTGGACAATCTTTTAGACCACACAAGTGCCTCTCGAATTTATTTAAGTTAAAAGAGTGCCAAAAGAGTCCAGCTAAGGATATTTGGCGTTGGTCACGTCTTCGCAAATCTGAGTACAAATCGAAATTTCTTTCTTTCAGCGAAACCGAGCAAAATGCTGAACAAATAGAATTCTGCAACTGAGTGTGAATGGTTGGCTTCTGAATTTCACTATCGTTGTTAGACTGTTCTTGGGGTTCTTTCTTTTCTTTTCTAAAATAATATTCTGCATGGTGGGAAATATTTCTAGCAGTGTTCTACTACCGAGTGATGCTTCTCTCAAAAGCTGTAATACAAATATACAACCAAAATTCTTAGAATTCCAAGATGATCTAAAGGGTGATTTTTAAAAACTCTTGTTCTTTGCACAGTAATCTAACATACACCACTGCATACACCCAAAGAAGCCCTTATTTCAAAGATAAAATTCTGTAATGCCCATGATATCTTTATATTTACATAGATTAGAGGTTGACTGATGTCAGTGTTTGAACATGTACACAACCTTAAGTTTCTTGGCACAATTTTTCCTTTTAAAGAAAATTTCTGGAATCAGAAATGTGAAATTAATCCTAATAATATTTTACCTTTACTAAATATCTGCAGAAGACACACCGAAATATGCATTATTCACTTCTTATAGACAGTATAGAAAGTTTGGATTTTGACAAGAGAAAGCATGTAACCTTTCGGTGCATCATAAAAACATAAAATCCTGGGAGGACATAACAGCTGGGGAGAGAGACACACCCAAATGCTGTTAACAATCAACTAAAGAAATCCACTGTGTGTTTCACTAGCACTAAGCATTAGACCCAGCTTGATCTCTGTGTCTGTTTAGAGTTATACAAGACTGATCAGGCTTTCCTTTAAAAGCCTCTTCTTAACTGGTTTCTGCTTCTGTTCTTCCCCCCCAATATATTTTATCATCAGATGAACCCAGCACTTCTAGCCAAACTGAAATTTTAAAACAACTGGTCCAAAGAGGTACCGTTCTACTGATACTAAAATAAACCCTTCTTTGCTTTCTATTAGCCTATTGGCTTGTCTGTCTTTGTAGGCAACTCCTGCGTGAGATGTAGCTATCTACAGACTGACACTCCAGGTTCCTCCCATCATTCTAGTATTTATTTCTGGCAGTCTTTGATCATTCCCTCAGAACCCAGCTTTCTCATCCCCTGTTCCATTCAAATTAACCCCCAAATCCTGCATCCACTGCAGTGTTCCTGTGTTCCTTCAATCTCGACCTGCTAGCCAAGACTTAAAGGCTTTCTTTTAGGGGGACTGTGAAGAGCATTTACTTGTTTGTTTTGGTATCAGTGATCATCGCCTGGAAAACAATGCTTACATGCAACCATGGTAAGCACTTCTGGTAACTTTTACTATGGATAGATCTTCTGCTTGATCCACCTCTTTCATGAAGTTCTGATTCTGCAGGTTCATGATACAGAACCAGAGACCCAAAGAAGTATGAGAGAGGCAGATGCTGTATTTTGGAGACTGAAAGTGTCTCTCCCTTCTTTATAAATTTTTGCACTTCTCACAAATGAAATCAAGCTGCTCGGAAAAGATGGAGGAGGTAACCTGGGGAAATAATGCTTTTAAATTTAGGGAACTTGTTTTTCAAAAGGGAGGAGAGGCAAAACACAAATATCAGGAGCAAAGTGAAAATCGTGGCAGTCTTAAAATCATTTCGAGGCAGAAGGAAATCTGGAGTTTGGAGAGCTGAAGTGGGCAAAAGTCTCTTTCCTGGGATTCTAGTTTCCATTTTCTTTCCTTTGTGCCTTCCAATCCTGCCTACTCCCTGCAGAAAATAGGAAATTAAAACCATGCCAAAACACTAACAACCACTTTCATCATGCCCTTCTCTGAAATAAACTTTTCCCCCAATTCCTACAAACTGAATGAGACAGAGACCTACAGACAATTAATTAATCTTTTTCTCTTGCCACTTTTCAACTCCCAACATTCCCAAATGCGCTTTGCTTAAACTTAGTTTGCCGAAGGGATCTTAAGGGAGACTCTACCGGAGTCCAGATCCACCGCCACTACTCATGCATAGTCTAATGCTCGGCCCAGCACACACTTCTGGGGGCTCTGCTTCTGTCTCTAAGAAAAGTCAGCCACGTCGACAACAGGGTGGGCATGAGCGTGAGGAGGAGGCGGAGGAGAGGGAGGGCTGACGAGCAATGCAGAACAAGCTTCCCCCAAAGTCCAGTCACCCTCAGCTCTATTTTCCCGTTGAAAAGCCGGGAGTATGGGGAGGACGGGCCCCTTGTCCCTACAACGCCCCCCAGCGCGGAGCAGAGGTCACGGAAATGTCAGCGTAGCCCAGGCGCCCGCTGGAGCGGCCCGTCGGCTGCTCCTCCCACTCCGCTCGCAGCCACCGTCGCAGGAAGCCACCTGGTTGTCTGGCCCCGCGGTAAACTGGGGTTAACCCGAAAAACAAAACAAACAAAACAAACAAAACCTGTGTCAGCTCCCGGAGACTCAGTTTGTCGCAGGTAAAATGAGGAGAGCCCTTTTAGCTCTAACACGTGAGTGCTTTTATTCTCACGTCCGCAGAAAGCCCATCAACCACTCCCACCCTCGATCTCTCTCCTTCTAGGAGACGCCTCGACGAACCCGCCAACGTCCTCTTCCTTCACCCTCGCACGCCAGTCTCTCTGCAACCTAAACACGCTTGCCCACCAGGTGCCCAGAACGCGCCACCCCTACCACATAAATGACTGCGTTTTTAAAATCATTTACTATTTGATGCAGCTCCTGAGAGGCTTTGCCAAGAGACGCCCGGCATCACCAGAGCGTAGCTGCTTTCCCCGGCATTCTGACCCCCCATTAACTAATTCCTCGGATCCCGACGTCCGGGAGCTGAGAGGCCGGGCAGCGGCGGGTACTGTGCGGGCGCGCGCGCCGGGCCTGGGGGAGGGGGGTGCGGCCGCAAGGACGGGGGCGGGGGCGGTAGCCTCGGTCTCCCCAAAGGCCCCCGGCGCCCCGGCCCCTAATGAGCGGCTGAAAGGGAGCGGGCTCCGGTGCGCGTGGCTCGCAGGCCTCCCGGAGTCCGGGGCGCCCTGATTGGCCAGCTGCGCCTCGCGACCTCCATTCATTAATAAATTAGCGGCACGCTCCAGCCGAGCGCGAGCCACCAATCACAATGGGCAGCGGCGGCGACAACAGCCGCAGCTTGAGCTGAAGCCGCCACCGCGGCTTCAGCCGCTCCGACCGCAGCCTCGAGCTCCGACAGGAGCTTTAGAACCATTTTATGCTGATTAGATAAAGGGGGAAAAGAGGCGGGGGCGATGGGAGGAGATGGATGGATGGCAGGGCCGGGGAGGGGGGAAGTGGGTGAAGAAAGAGAAAGAAATGAATGATGATAATGCAATGAAAAGAATAAGCCGGGGGGAGGGAAAAGCGGGGGAGAAGGGGGGTCGGCACAGGGGGAGGAGAAGGCGGCGGCCGGGGGTGGGGGCCCCGGGGGCAGATCTGATTGTTTTCTTGGTGGTATATAAGGGGTTTTAAGGAGAGTCGTGTGCCAGACACGCAGCCACTGAACCACAAGCAGCTTCGCTTTAACTGGAGTGCCCGGGAGTCGCGTGCCAGGAGCCGCACGGCCGAGGACTGACTGACAGACAGACACGCACCACCACCACAACACACGAGACCCGGGCGGATCGCCGCGGCCGCCGGGGCTCTTGGCAAACTCGCCCATCGGACTGGTCCCCCGCGGAGCCGCGCCAGGGCCGCTGTTTTCAAGCGACGAGAAGGACGCAGCGCTGCGCTCCCGGCAGCGCGGAGAATCGCCGCACACGCCCAAGTAATAGCGACGCCGAAACGCATTTAGGGAGCGAACGACGTAAGTATCCGCCCTGTGGCTTCTAACTTGCAAGGCTGTTTTCGGCGCCCCGTTCCACCACGTCCGAACGCCCTTTGCTCGCGTAGAATCTTCGTCCCGGGGGCCGCAGCCCCTCTCCGCGCGGTACACAGCCTTGAGGTCGGCCCGCCGAGGGCGGGGCCCGGTTGGCTGGCTGGCGGCGGGGTCACAACCAGGGGCTCTCCTGAGCTTGGAGAGCACTGGCGGGGTTTCCTCCCTAACTACGTTCTTCCTTGGCGCGGTTCCGAACCAGTCCTGGCGGGTGCGCGCAGGAGTACTTCCCGCGGACACCGAGAACGTGCCTCGGCCTCTGTATTTACATCTCGTTTGGTTCTTTCTCCCTCCCCGCTCTCTTCGGTAGGATGTTTGTCAAATCCGAGACGTTGGAGTTGAAGGAGGAAGAGGACGTGCTGGTGCTGCTCGGCTCGGCCTCCCCCGCCTCGGCTGCCCTCACCCCGCTGTCGTCCAGCGCGGACGAGGAGGAAGAGGAGGAGCTGGGCGCGGCGGGCGGGGCGCGCGGGCCGCACGGGGCCGAGGCGCGGCCCGGGGCGCTGGGCGGCTCGCCCGCGGGAGCCGAGGGCTGCCGGCCCGCGCGGCTGCTAGGTCTGGTGCACGAGTGCAGCAAGCGGCGCCCCTCCAGGGCGCGGGCCGTTTCCCGCGGAGCCAAGACGGCCGAGACGGTGCAGCGCATCAAGAAGACCCGTAGACTGAAGGCCAACAACCGTGAGCGCAACCGCATGCACAACCTCAATGCGGCGCTGGACGCGCTGCGCGAGGTACTCCCCACGTTCCCCGAGGACGCCAAGCTCACCAAGATCGAGACCCTGCGCTTCGCCCACAATTATATCTGGGCGCTCACCGAGACCCTGCGCCTGGCGGACCACTGCGGGGGTGGCGGCGGAGGCCTGCCGGGGGCGCTCTTTTCCGAGACCGTGTTGCTGAGCCCGGGAGGCGCTAGCGCCTCCCTGAGCAGCAGCGGAGACAGCCCGTCGCCTGCCTCCACCTGGAGCTGCACCAACAGCCCAGCGCCGTCCTCCTCGGCGTCCTCCAACTCCACGTCCCCCTACAGCTGCACTTTATCTCCTGCCAGCCCGGCGGGGTCTGATATGGACTATTGGCAGCCCCCACCTCCCGACAAGCACCGCTACGCACCTCACCTCCCCATAGTCAGGGACTGTATCTAGAACTGCCATCCTTGGTACCCGCGCCAGGCCTTAGTGGGTTCCCGTTCCTATCCCTGACCAAGCCCTCCTCCCACCTCTCTCCTGTCCCCACTTCTAAGCCCTGGAAACCATCTCACTTCACGGGGCAGATGTAGCCGTTCTGAATCCTGGGTTGTTTGCTGCATTCCCTGGCTAAGTGTTTGCTTCCTTCAGACGGTCTCTAACTTATTGACGCTGTGATGGAGTTTATTGTCAAAGAGGATGGTAGAATTTTGGGGGCGTTTCTCAAGGCTAAAAAGATGCTGGGAAGCGATGAAGGTGGCCTGTCTAAAGAGTTTGCAGAGCGGACTGACGCTCCTCCCCCTCTCTGTAACACCAGGGGGACTCGGAGCGGTTCGTGTGAATCTCCCAGGGGGAATGCAACTGGTTCCTCTGATCTCTTCACCTTTGCTTCTACATAGAGATGTTAATGTCGAGTAGAAACAAATGTATCTTAGCATCTGAATGATTTTACCGGTAATAATATTATCCACAGATTTGCAATGGCTGGCATCTGTTTTATTCCCATTGCTGTCTGCAGGCTGTGGGAATTTCACCTGTCAAACCAAACTTTCCCTCTCTGATGTGCACTTTGTTCTGTTTCCCAGATTCGTCACAATGCCTATTGTCCCGTCCTTCTCTTTCCTTTTTCTTCTCCATTTTGCCATCTGTCTCTTATGATTTATAAGGGGAAAAAAGTTGTTTTGTTAGAGGGCCAGGTTAGAAGTCATTGTATAATTTGTAGGCTTTGTAATGATTGAATGCAAGCGTGGAAATTTAGGCTGAACTCTCTATCAAAAGGAAAAACGTGGAGGAAAAGGGAAAAATCAGGAGGGAGGATTGCTTCATGCATTATTTATCTCGACCTTTTAGGGGAGAAGGAACTCCCCCATTCTTTCAAGAGATTAAAAATAAATCAACAGACTGAAAACCTAAGCAGACACGGAGCATTATCAGGATCAGCCACACACGTGTTCCCTTCTATTTATTATAAAGAAATTTTTCATGGGAAAAGTATGTATTTTTTGTATATTTTACAGAGTTTATTCTAGTATGTATTTACATCTTGAACAAAAAATTGTTCTTCTGATTAAACTATAAATAAAATATATAATTTTCATAATTTTTGTGTTGTATTCTAACTTTTGCCTGCTTTTGTGGTTTTTAGAAGAATGTGTTGTGCCTTTCTGAAATTCTCCCCGTAGCAAATTGAGTTAGAGTACTTGTATTTTTCATCAGTTGTTTGTGTGCAGAATTTCGCTGACACATAAAGTCTAAGAGATCACAAGAAGCTGAATCATATTTGAGACATTAGCACTGACGTCAGAGTGTAACTGCATCCAAACAAAACTTGATTTTTAAGAAATCAATTTCTGAATGAACATGATCCGTAAAAAGGGGGGGGAGGGTTAAAAGATAATTAAATCATGATAAGTTCCAAAGTTTAGAAACCTTGATGTGAAAAAAAAAATAGTGGCATTGAAGTTTCTTGTGAGAGTGTGTAGAAAAGTGGTTCTTACACTTGGAGTTTCAGTTATCACCTGTAAACTGTAGGGACTGGACAGTGATTTCCAAGGTCCCTTCTAGCTCTTACATCTGTGATATATTTATAGTTCATTATTGGAAGCTGATTTTGTATTAGCCATTTTAACAAACTTGTTGGTTTTAAAAGTTAATTCCTGGAGAAAAAATATTCAGAGTGAGCTGGGATAAATTTGTCTCTGAGGGAAATAGGTAAGCTTTCCATTTTTGTTAAAATAATTACATAGTCAAAACTTACTCAAAGAGAAAGCAAAAATGGTTTCCTAATCTCCCCAACACATAACTATAATTTGCACTTCAATTTCCAAAGCAGAAGTGAATAGCATCATGGGTCAAAGATGACCAAGTGAAGGTTGACCACATTCTAGGTTTAAGCCCCTTCCTTGGTGGAGGGTGGCCACTGGACAACACAAGCTAAAAAAAATCACCTTAGCAAAGAAATGTTGGTTGTTCATGCTCCCCTCCCTCCCCAATGAATTTCATATCTGCTTCTGGTTTGGGCTAAATCTTCCACTCCTCTGCATTAAGCAACAATAATTTCTCCTGCAATATCTGAAACTACTCCTCCTCTCTACCCATATGGAAAATATTGTGTTTAGTATCTTAATAACCATTTTTTTTAATCAAAAGAAGAACCAAGCCAGGGGTTTGCTTTGTTTTGTTTTCATAGCTGGACAGAAAAGAGACCTGTTGGAAAACCCTTCTAATTTAAAGATTGTGCTATTCCTAGCCACTCTTGATTATCTGATATGAGGAGACAGTGCTGTATCTTTAATATTCACAGTTATGTTTCTAGTGTTTGAAAAGCTAAGCCCGCGAGTAAAACAATTTTAGTAGGGTAGTTTTAAAACGTCACAGTTTTAATGCCAAATCATTGTTCGAGCGATGATGTTTATAGATATATGGTGCTTCTTTTGGAAATTTGCCAAAGAAACATTTCATGGCATAGGTCTGTGGAAACAAACTCTCAGGGCAGTTAGTCTCCCAAGACTATGGGAAACCTCCTCAATTGGTGGGGTGATCCCATAGACAGGTGACTCTAATTGTTTAGTTGGAGAGGATGGATGCCGAGATGGTCCAATAACCACAGCTTTGAGTAAGGGCAATACCGCGAACGAGCAGCCGCCCCTACACAGGACCCGCGGCGCGTTTAGCTGGAGCTTGTAGGTCCCCATACACGTCAGCAGCATGTCATCCATGGCTGGAATTCCGTCTACCATTTGTAACCTATACTCAGGCTATCCCTTCCTCATCTCGAGTAGACCTTATTTTACACAAATCGGTGCAATTATTTTTATGGCGTCCAATCTCTTTCCGCGGTTAAGGATGATGATCCTTCTGCCTCAGTTCGCGTTGGGAAGTCGCGCAGCAACTTCCATAGCCTGTCCTTTACCCCCCTCTGCAAGAATGAGAATTACAGAGTTGAGGCCGCTGCTTCTGCAGTAGGGAATATAGCCGCTCTTCCCTTTGGCCCATTTCCTCCCCACGTTACGACCACAACCGGATGAGCTGGGTCTGTCTGCATCGAGCGGGCTGGTGGGCGGCTGAGCAGCCACTCTTTCTCTGGCAGCTCCCGGTTGGCAAACGTTTCAAACAAGACCAAGGAGATGTTCTTCCAATGCCAGTCCCACACCGCCAGAGTTGCTAGATCTTTCCAGCGCCAACGGGTGCGCTGCGCGTGTTTACCTAAGGGCAGAGAGGTGCGAAGGTTGCTCCTGTCCTCTTTGGAAACTTCGCTTCGACGCCGTCAGGGTTCCGGTACTGGTTGTATTTATTTGTTCTGAACTGCCCAGGCCTTGTTACCAGACTAATTTTTCCTTCACCAAATTGTAAATAAATCCAGTCATTGAGGGCCAACAAGGAGGAAAAGAGCAGCAGAGGGACGGGCTGCCAACTGCTGGGCCCACCGCGGGACCCCGGCCCAGGCTCAGCCGAGGCGCGAGGCGACAGCAGGGCTGAGGAGCCTGGAGTCCGGCCGCGCCTGAGCAGAGGTCGGGTGGGCGCCCTCCCGGGCCAAGCCTTGCGGGCCGGGCAGAGGCGAGGGCACCGGAAGGCCTCGGGCGGCCTTGTCCCGGAGAGAGCGAGGGTCCAGTCGGTCCTTCCCTGAGTTTAGCCCGATTACGCATGAAGGACATCTGGGCCCAAGGCCCGCTGTAGCCGCGCACCCCCGCCAGTCCGGGGAGCAGGGGCTCCTGGCTGCGGCGAGCCCCCCCACCCGTCTCGCCCTCCGCCTGCAGTTCGCCGGGTGCACCCCCTGCATTGCACAGCCTCGGGCAGGTTGTGACTTCTGGGCACCGACACCTGGAACCCGTTAAAAGCGCCTCCTCCTCGTGCTTGGCCTCCCCTCCGCCCCCCCCCCCCCCCGCGCGCCCGCTCGGCTCTAGGGCTCCCAGGCGAGCTTTGAATGTATTAATTAAATAAAGCAGGCAGCCCTTGAATCGAACCGATGCAGGGCGCTCCCGGGAGCGTGAAAGTCCCGGCCTCCGAATCCGCAAAAGAAAATGTGTGAAAAGAGAATTAGTGAAATTAGGTTAGACCAATAAAACGTGAGGGCTCCAGCACCCCCCTTCCCGCTCCCCCAGCCTGGGGCTAGAAGGGCTATCTGGTCTGATCTATTGTTTCCCTCCCTGGCAGGGGGTTCATTGTGTGATAAATAATTCCCCTTCCATTTTATTCTTTTAAAAAAAGGGGGGTATTTGCATAATCACTGCTTTGATGTGGCCAGAAATCGGAGGCTTGGTCTCCCCAAGTCTACCGTTGGTAGCGAAGCAACAAAGCTCGATCCAGATCTTTCACTTCGCTACCAGTGTGTGGGGCAGATTGTCAGGAACGGCAGCGTTAAGCTTTTTTTTTTAAAGGATCCATTTTAATGATTAAACCTAAGGAATGTCAAAAAAAATAGGGGTTGAAAAACGAGGGTTCTCACCCACCTCTGCTTCTCCCTGTCCTTTAGGGTTCATTGTTCTCGGCAGTTTTTTCCCAAAGCCTTTGGGTGTGTGTGTGTGGGGGGGTATGCGCCTTGCTTGGGGCAGCCCCACGTGGCACGCAGTGGGCACCCGCAAGGTCCGCCCGGGCGGGGAGGAGCGAGAACTGCAGGAGCGGTTCTTCTTGCACACCCCCCTCACCCCACCCCCACCGTTTTCTTTTCCCAGTTTGGTTTATCCAGCCTGGATGAGCTCCTCTTACGGAGGGCGCTGAAGTGAGTTTGCTCTTTAGTCCCCGAATCGAATCCGGGGGGTCTCCTGGGAACGCAACTTGGGGGCAGTTTCAGGCGGTCCCCGACGGGAGAGAGGAGCAAAGAAATTCAGTCATCCGGAAAGCAGAACGGGAAAGCCAGTGTGGCCGAAGCTATTATTTTCCTGCGAGGTGGCGTGAGTTGGGAGGATGGAGTGGGAAAGGACCCTGATGGTGTGTGCACTACAACAAATGACTTTTTTTTTTGTTTGTTTGTTTCCCCCTCTTTGGTGCCAAGGTTGGAGGAGGAGGGAGGGCGAAGGGAGTGCTCTTATCTGCCTCCGCTCGCACCCGGCTTCTCTAGCCACTCAAAGCGCAAAGGGCGGGCGGGGCGGGGGGGAAGTCAACTTGGATTATTGACTAGGAACACCCCGTGAGAGGCCGGGGCTCCCCGAGCACCCGGACAGGCGCCAGCTGTGCGCTCCAGCCTGGGTCTCACCTGCGCGAGAGACGCTCAGCCTCCTGGGATCCGAGCGCGGGAATCCCGCAGGGTTGGGGGTGGGGAGATGCAGGCAGGGAAGGAGGATCCGCAGAGCTTTCCTCCCCCTCTCTGGCCCCCGCCTCTCACCGAGCTGACTCCCCGCCATTCTTCAGGTGTTCTCCCAGCTTTCGGATCGCAGAGCTTCGGTGGTGGTTAGCTCATTATCAATTCTCTTACTTTATTTTTCCCTTTTCCTTGTCAAGACTGTAACTGTGTAAGCATTAAGTTTTCATGCCAAATTTCTCACAAGACAAAAATCGTATTACTTAAGAAGTAAAAGGACTTGGGATCTAAGGTTCCTCCCAAAAGAGGCATACTTTTAATTTCGGTTGGACTTTGGGGACAGTGCTTTAGATTCACGTTACCTGGGAGCCACTGTAGTTTGTCGTGTACATTGAATTCCAGGGGTGTAGGAAATCAAGATGCAAAAAGTTAAAAATTTATTTCAAAGGACACATCTCCAAGGGAGGCTGTTTGGACTGTAACTGGCCTTTCAAAGGTTCAGAAACGAGTGTATTTCTCCGCCGGTCTTGTTGAATTGCAGAGCAGACTGGTCACCAACGTCTTTCTTCATTTCTCCTTTCTTTCTGATGATTCCATCATCACCTTCTCTCCTTTCTCTTCACTCCAGTGCCTGGAGGTGTACCTGGCGAGGTCAAACAACGGACCAAAGAACCAAAACTTTCACCTTTTTTATTTGATCTAGAAACAATGAAGTAAAAGTGCTGAAGTCCATGTAAAATGGAAACTGGAACCTTCAACATAAGCAGAGAGAACTCAGGGCCGGTTTCCATGGCAGCAGCTTGCAATAAAGCCTAATTCCTTGTGACAAAGAGGTCATCTTCCTTTTCAGACGTGTTTATGATCCCTTTGTGCATTGTATTTTGGCATAAAAGCTTCTCGGCACTGTCAGGGCTCCGCGGGCAGCTCTATGACTCTCAAGGGGGTTTATTGCCTCCTTGGTCTAAGAATAGCAGAAAGAAACCAAACCAGTGCCCGTGTGACAAAAGAGTAACCCCCCAGTCTTGCTGTTGCTTTCTTTCTGTAATACATAAATCTTGATATGGACTGAATAATTAAAAATGAGGGATTCTGGGTGTAACTTGAGTTTGATTTTGTGTTTTTCAACCTTTTATATCTACTGAAACACCACATGCAAATACAAGAAAACTGATCAAATGTGAGAATATGATTAATTTTTTCTTGCCTTACTTTCCAGATAATTTCGGAAAAGTAATCAAATGGTGTTAAAACCTTGAACATACCTTTGAAACTGTCTGGAGGAAAGTCTAGCCATAACTTTAGAGAAGTATGGTATTAATGCATTCATACTTCTTTTCATATCACAGTGCCTAGAACATGATCAAAAAAATTTTTTTAATCAAACCCCGAAATAATTTTATTTTCTTTAACTCTCAAATTGCCATGGCAGAAACTTGGAAATAGACAAGAAGGAAAACATGATTTTGCTGGTGGAGCAGTAAAGCATCTTGAAGTCCTGAGTTCAAATCCAGTGTTTCTCTTGAATTGGAAGAAAATGATTCACTATATCCAATGACTGTCATTGGGTATGTGCCCAGGCAAGCCTTTCCTGAGCTCTTGTTGGCATTTGCAACAGAAGCTCTTATTCTTTTCAGGAGACCTAAAGAGTCCATCTGACAACATCTTCAGTCTGGGAAGTTGAGAAAGAGTTCAGTGAAAAGTGAATTTTCTTTTTTGTGATCAAATAATTTTAAAAGGGTTTCAGTTCTACTTGAGTAAAACTGTTCTAGAATCTTAGACTATTCTGCTCTCCTATACTGGAGAGAGATTTCTAGACTTCCCAGAGCTTTTTCAAAGCCTAAGGGTTCTGAACTACAGCAGATGAAGCTGACCTGATGAAGGCCCTGGCCAGTGGTGCCCGCCACACCTTCACATTGCTTTGCTCTGAATTTCTTGGACACTTATGCTTCCCGTAACAACACATGTAAGATGATAATGATGATAAGACATGACAAAGCAGGCTGGAGCAAATCTCTAGGGTGGCAACTACTACTGGTTACAGCTCCCTAGGGAAGTGCTGCTTCTGTATCTTTCCACCTAAAAGAGACCAAACTTCAATTTTCTTCAAGGGCTCCCTTTTTCTGCCCCAGCAAATTAAGTGATATTATAAGACCTTTGGTAAGGGACTAGAAGGAGAGTGTTCATAAACATTAGGCTTCTCAACTTTTTGGTATTCATGATACAGTTTCGAATTTTAGATTTTTTTTTAATTTTTGAAATTCTGATAGTATGTTTGAAGGGATTAGGAGTCTCAGAGCAACATTAAACAAGGCAGCTATGAATTATACCGCAGAGTATCCTCACTGCATCTCACAGAATCTGTAACATTCACAGCCATGCCTTTCAGCAATGTATCATTGTTTGAGGAAAACTATTTCTTGCCCTGACAGTGCCTCCCATATTCACTAGCCACTATTCCTGCCTGTTGCCGGAAACATAGTTGCCTTCGTACTACCTTCACACTGCTCTGCAACTCTTATTTAAAGCCTGTCATTTCATTTCATTCCATCTGACAGAACCCTGCTGCTGGACATTGCGGAGGATGTGCTTAGTCTCCACCAATATCTGATGTTCTTAACCCTACTGGGCATGCTCAGGCCCTTTACGACTGGGTGGAGCCCCTCTGCCATCTCTATCTTCCTCTTCTTTTGAGATGGTGAGGAAAAATATTGAAGCTGTTTGAGCTTTTGAGCCACCATATAAAAAGCAGTGGGTCCTCATGAGTCACCTAAACTCACAGTGGATGTGGAGTGAGGGAGGAAAAACTTGGGAGTTAAAAGCCACTAGGAGAGGGTGGCTCAGTTCGGTGTCTGAGTTTTGATTTCAGCTCAGGGCTGATTCTGAGCCTGCTTCAGAATCTCTCTCTCCCTCTGCCTCCCCTGCCCCCGCACGCCGCGCTCCCTCTCTCAAATAAATAGAAATAAAAATAAATAAATAAATGCCACTAGGATTTGGGGGGTTATTATTGCATTATAACAGCCTACTCTGATGAAAATGGGTATATATTTATTTCAGGACTGTACAACTTATTTGTAACAAAAAAATGCTTTATAATTGACTAAAATTTGGTGGCTCATCTCTGAAAAGTTTGAAGATTCTCTTTTTTTTATTTTAAAGATTTTATTTGTTTATTTGAGAGAGAGAGAGAGTACAAGCAGGGGGAGCTGCAGAGGGAGAAACAGGTTTCCTGTTGAGCAGGGAGCCCAACGTGGAGCTTGATCCCAGGATCCTGAGATCATGACCCGAGCTGAAGGCAGATGCTTAACAGACTGACCCACCCAGTCGCCCCTGAAGATTCTCTTAGAAAAGCCTTTTTAAGTTTTACTTTTGGCCATGCACAAAAGTCTTCATGTCTTGGAATCTATAGCCATCCCAAAAGTGATTTTTAAAATCACCTTAACCATTTTGTAAGTGTACAGTCTAACAGCTTTAAGTATATTCACATGGTTGTACAAGTACTCTCCAGAACTTCTCATCTTGCAAAACTGAAACTCTGTATCCATCAAATAATAACTTCCCATTTTCTCTACCCTGGCAACTACTATTCTTTCTGTTTCTATGAATTTGACTACCCGACATACCTGATACAATAAAAGCTGTTTTCATTTTTATTTTTATTTATTTATTTATTTATTTTAAAGATTTTATTTATTTGACAGAGAGAGACACAGCAAGAAAGGGAACACAAGCAGGGGGAGTGGGAGAGGGAGAAGCAGGCTTCCCGCAGAGCAGGGAGCCTGATGTGGGGCTCGATCCCAGGACCCTGGACCATGACCTGAGCCGAAGGCAGATGTTTAATGACTGAGCCACCCAGGTGCCCCATGCTGTTTTCATTTTTAAAGCACGTGTTGTCCCTGACCCCACTTTTCTCTATCTCATTTTAATAGAACTTTAATTTTATTTCTCCACACTCCTGATGTAAAAGCGAACATTGTATAAAGTTCTATCATTTACCACACTTGCCCTTTCTGCTATGTTGTGGGAAATAATTAATGATATGGAGCTGTACTCTCCTTTGGTTAGTGTTGGCTGATTGAGGGAAATTTTGCAGGAGGGCATCCATTATCAGGGTACCTGCCATTTTTCAATGAAGCCACCTATTCTTGAGAGAGTCCTGAAGGTGATTATGTTTTTGTCTCATTCTTTAGAATGTGATTGAGGTGGTTTGATAGGTTCTGGAGGTTCCTTTGAAGAGTAGATTGATTCCTGGGACACTATGAGTAAAACTCACTGTGATAATGTCATTTGATTCTGTTGTACCCAAACCTATAAGGGGACACATGGTTAAACAACATGTTAACTGAAGTACTATAATTAACTTATTAACTTAGAGTATATATGATGAGGCTTTTCCATTTTGGAGAAGCCAGAGCACTGGACTGAGTCAAAAGGTTGAATTCCTGGTGAGAGTTCTTTCTGTTACTGAGTGGCTATGTGACCGTGAGTAAGTCCCTTAGCCTGATTTGTCTACGGTAAGACGAAGTATGTCCAAAGTCTCTTCTCACTCCAATTTTCAAAGATCATGTAAGATACAATAGATTTGCTTTTAGAAAGACTTTTGGGCAAACACTAGCAGTTTTATCTTGATATGTTTTTAGAAAGATTTACTTTCAAAAAGAGCCATATTGATTTCCAAATATAGATGGAGGAACCAAATTTTAAGTTGCCTTTAATAAACGTGTCTTTTAAAAATGGAAACTGGAGGCTTGAGGAAGACAATTGCAAAGTCCCTCAAGGTAGGCTGGTATTTAACACTGAGTAACACTTGCCACGCACCTTGAATCCGATCTTATTTTTCAGCACTTGTACTGAACAGAAGCTAATCATTTTAGGTGGGGAAGAAAAGCAAAGCTTTCAAAAAGATTTCTGTCTTTTAAGCTGCTTCCAGGCAGAGGACGACTATCTCTTTTATCCAGAGACCCATATTCCTTCATCTGCCTCCTTTATTTCTCATCTTTAAAGGCGTCTCTTGATTTGGACATCATGGATCTATAAACACATCCCACAAGTAATTTAAAATTATTCTTCTTGCGGGGAAAACAGATTAAGTCTCAGGTCCCCATGAATAGCTCTGCTCTCGCCATTTTAATAAAGAAGAGTTGGACCAGTGCTGATGGCATATTTACCTTCATGAGCTAAGAAAAAAGAAGGGGGGGGGAGAAAAAGAAAAAAAAGTTAATTACTGCTCCGAGCAAGTTAGTCTGGCTGTCCTGAGCTGTCTTTTATTAGTTGTCCCCTTCATTAATTTCCCTCACTGGATTTGCTGCTAATAGCTGCCTGGTCCCAGTCAGCTCAAAGCCGCATCTGTGCCATTGAGCAGAAAAGTAGGAGTCTGGCCAAAGGGGGGTAGAGATGGGGTGAGGGAGACGCTATTTACAAATCAACTCTTATTAACATGATGGTCTGGTTTGCTGAAGAGGGAAGAGGCGGGCCTCAGAGCAGAGAGTTGCAGAACAGACGAGACGTAGTGAAATCTGAAGTAGCCAGCCCCAAGCACGGCAGTTGGGATTTTTACTTCACTCCTATGAGCTAGTGTTCCCCAGTACCAACTTACCCATCACTATTTTTTATTCCACTTACCACCAAGTAACATATTTTGTGTTTTGCTTACACTGTCTTCCTTCATTAGAATGCAAGCTCCAGGAGGACGTGTGTGTGCGCGTGCGCGCACATGTGAGCATGTACTTTGTCCAGTGCTATCTCCATCACCTGTAACACTGCCTCCCATACAGAAGGAGCTCAATGCGTATTTGTTGTGTTAATGCTGATGAAGTAATTTTTTATAGACCAAGAACATTCAGTTCTAAATTCTTATTTATACGCATACTCAATGAAGATACATCTCAGTGTCCCTTTTTTTTTCTTTGATAAGAAGAAAGTAGTTTTTCTCAAATGTTAACCTTTCCCCCAACCTCTGTCATAGATGTGGTCATAAATGGATCTGCCTAAACAATAATTTTTCTTCCTTATACAATAGTTCATCTTTTCAAGCTGCACCTAGAATCTTCCAGAGCTGAGAAAAGCATACTTGCAACAATACCATGAAGTAGTGGATGAGGTGTGAGTTAGAGGGTCAGAATATATTCTTTTTTTTAAAAGAAAAATTTATTTATTATTTTAGAGAGAGAGAGAGAGCAGGGGGAGGGTCAGAGGGAGAGAATCTTCAAGCTGACTCCTGCTGAGTGTGGAGCCTGACTTGGAGCTTGATCTCACCACCCTGAGATCACCACCTGAGCTGAAACCAAGAGTTGGGTGCTCAACAGACTGAGACACCCAGGTGCCTGTTCAGAATATATTCTATATAAACACAATTGTTTGAATAAATTAAGAGGCAATAGTAATGCCTTTCTACATGCATTGTAATATACTTGAGCCTGTCCATTCACATTGCTATCACAATAAAATAAAATTAAATTTGAATACTCTGAGTATTACATGCTTGGTTTGGAATCAATCTGCTTGAGTTTAAATCCCATTTCTAATATTTATTATCTGTGTGGTCTTTTTTTTTAAGATTTTATTTATTTATCTGTCAGAGAGAGAGGCAGACAGAGGGAGAAGCAGGCTCCCCACTGAACCAGGAGCCCGATGGAGGGACTCGATCCCAGGACCCCGGGATCATGACTTGAGGCAAAGGCAGATGCTTAACTGACTGAGCCACCCAGGCATCCTTATTATCTGTGTGGTCTTTTTTTTTTTTTAATATATTTTATATATTTATTTGACAGAGAGAGACACAGTGAGAGAGGGAACACAAGCAGGGGGAACGGGGGAAGGAGAAGCAGGCCTCCTGCGGAGCAGGAAGCCTGATGCAGAGCTCCATCCCAGGACCCCAGGATCATGACCCTACCTACCCAAAGGAAGAGGCTCAACGACTGAGCCACCCAGGTGCCCCTATCTCTGTGACCTTAAGCACCTTAATTTTGACCTTAGTTCCCTATTTCTTTTTGAAGATTTATTTGAGAGAGAGAGAGAAAGAGAGAGAGAGTGAGTGAGCAGGGGGAGGGGCAGTGGGAGATGGGGAGAGAGAGAGAATCCTCAAGCAGACTCTCCGCTGAGCATGGGGGCTCGACATGGGGTTCAATCCCAGGACCCTGAGATCCTGACCTGAGCCAAAATCAAGAGTTGGACACTTAACCACTTGGGCCACCCAGGTGCCCCTTAGTTCCCTATTTCTAATTGAGTAAAATAAGCTAATACATGTCATTTGTTTGGTGCATAGTAAGTCTTAATAAATGGTTGCTATTCCCTTATTTCCTTGAAATAGATGAGTACCTTAATGTACATGATATTTTAATTATAAAAATTATACAGGCTTTAGAATTTTAATTATTTCAAAAACAACGAGTTCTATTGAAATATCAAGGAAAAATCCACATTAGTAAAAACTTAGAATAATTGTAACTGCCACTGACTTTATTTTTTCTTTTTTTAAGTAGGCTCCATGCCCAGCATGGGGCTTGAACTCATGACCCTGAGATAGAGACCTGAGCCAAGATCAAGAGTCAGATACTTAACAAATTGAGTCATCCAGGTACCCCACAGCCACTGACTTTAGAGTGAGGTTATTTATAGTTAATAACTCTAATTAATATAATTCTTTGGAGAGGTGAAATAAGATACTTCATCCTTTGATAATATATCATGGAATAAGACAGGATTCTATGTAATGTGGTTTTGGAGGTGTTGTTTCAAAAATCAAAAAGCAGTATACTCTTAGAGCCAGAAATTCCATTTTTAGGAAGTTATCCTACAGAAAGTCTCCCATTGTCTCTCTTTACACACACGGATGTTTATTGCTTATAAAATATAAAGCTTGGAGTCAGTTTAAATATTCATTAGTAGGCAATAAGTTAAATAAGGCATGGCGCATTCATGAGCTGGAACACTATACACCATCATAAAAGAATGGAATATTGCTAAGTGAACTGACTTGCTGGGGTGATCACAAGCTCATCTTCCATTACTGATATCGGCATTGTGGTCTCCAGGAAACACAGATGGTTTCATTGTCTGCAAACTTGGCAGATCACCAGACTCACTCGTGTGATAGCGTATGGATTCCCAGACCTTTTCCCGGACTTATGGGACGATACATTTTGAAGCTAAAGCCTAGAATCTGTTTTTTTAAACACTGATTTTTTAAATTTTATTTATTTATTTATTTTTAAAGATTTTATTTATTTATTTGACAGAGAGAGACACAGCGAGAGCAGGAACACAAGCAGGGGGAGTGGGAGAGGGAGAAGCAGACTCCTCACGGAGCAGGGAGCCCGATGCGGGGCTTGATCCCAGGACCCCGGGATCATGACCCGAGCCGAAGGCAGACACTTAATGACTGAGCCACCCAGGCGCCTCAACACTGATTTTTTTAAAAGATTTATTTATTTACTTGAGAGAACGAAAATGAGAGAGAGAGAGAGAGAGAGAGTACATGAGAGGGGGGAGGGTCAGAGGGAGAAGCAGACTCCCTGCTGAGCAGGGAGCCCGATGCAGGACTTGATCCCGGGACTCCAGGATCATGACCTGAGCCGAAGGCAGTCGCTTAACCAACTGAGCCACCCAGGCGCCCTAAAAACTGATTTTTTTTAAGGTTTTATTTATTTGAGAGAGTGAGAGAACGAGCAGGGGCAGAGAGAGGGGGAGAAGCAGACTCCTCTGCTGAGCAGGGAGCCCAATGTGGGGCTCATTCTCAGGACCCTGGGATCATGACCCGAGTGGAAGGTAGACACCCAACAGACTGAGTCACCTACATGCCCCCCCAAACTAAAATGATTCTGATGCAACCAATTTGGCACCAGTCTGGGATGGGCATTCAGGAACCGTGGAGTAAGACAATAAAGACAAATATGAAGGATTATTTCCAGATGGCTTTTGGTTAAGCTACGTGTATATAATTTGGGAGGGTTCTTTGGCAAAAGGCTTGAATTAACCATAGTCATGCTTCCTATTTACATTATTCCTGGGAAAGTCTGCCTTAGGCAAAACTGGGAAGAGGTAAATTGTCCATAATATTTTAGTAGATGAAAATATCAAGTTGTATAATATTATGTATGGAATCATCCAATCTTTTTTTTTTAATGGATAACTTTTTTTTTTATTCACATGTGTTCCACAGCCTTCCAGCTAAGAGTACAAAATTGGGGCTGGTCAAATGGCACATTAATATAGCTCAGGAGCCCTTGGCCATCCAGAAAGATGGAACAGTTTCTAAGTCTCCTTATACTCCCCAATTAAGGGAAACCACTAGAACACAACTAGACGCTTGGCATTTGAGGATTTAGCATTTACAGTTCTATCATCTGGGAACGAGTCCAGGGGTTCAAGACATGTTTTTGAAACCTAAGTGCTATGACCCTGGAGTGTGGACAAGTCACCGAGCTGATGAAGAATAGACCCACTGTTAAGACAGACTTGCTATTTTCTACCTGTCTTCACATGTCGGGAGACCACACTGTAACTATCACCACACATCTGAGAATTCACAAAGGACTCGATGATGTACTGCCCATGAATGTCAAGGGCAACCGGAAATCAACTGGTTCCATACACAGACAGGTTTCTTTCAGGAAAAGAGACCAAAGCACCGAAGTAGAGGATAAGAAACTTTTCAGATGATAACCATACTCTCACGATAATATCCTCTCTGTGGATCCACTTGCTATGGTCACAAAGACCTTGACCCTACATCAAGCATACGCAAAAGGGACACAACAAACACCTTAGCAAAGGGAAGACACACAAGTAGAGACACAACAAACACCTTAGCAAAGGGAAGACACACAAGTAGAGTAGGTGACTAGAAAGCAATGAGAGAGAACTAAACTTAAAAAAAAAATTCCAAGTTACTTTCAACAGTAATGTCTTTGCAGAACAAGAAAATGTTTCTAATTATATTCTGTACCACTTCTTTATCAACTCCAGGCTACCACACCCTTTTGCAAGACTGTCAGCCACACACATACACACTCATGTCCTGTGCTCTGGATCTGCCCCTCAGGTGATTTTAGCCAGCCGTTTCTCCAGGTCCTGGATGTTGGTGGGGCCAGCGTCCCCTCTTCATACCCTTGGCACTGAACTCCAGGAACTCCGCTTTGAGGGGCAACTGTGAGAACTCAAGTTCTTTGCCTTTCCTTCCCAGCTGAGCAAGAGGGGTGGGGTGCGGGGTGGGGAAAGTGCTGGCACTGTCCAATGTGCTGGGGACAGCAGAACGGGTGACTCGAGTGTCAAGTTCTTTCTCAAGTGCTGTGGAATTAACTTTGCGGATTTTGCCACTGTAATGTCTTGCTCAATGCAGGCATGGAATCATCCAATCTAAATAAAAATATCAACTTATTTTTATCTATACCCACTTCCTCTTATGAACATGGAAAGTCATATGAAACAATATACACCAAATAATAATAGTAGCCACTGGGGAATGGGATTGGATTGGTGGAATAAGGAGGCCCTTTTCCTTTGTACTATATACAATAAGATATGCAATTTTCTAAGTTTGTATCACCCAGGTAATTAAAAGTAACCAATTAACACATGAAATATGGTCAAGACAGGCTTCCTAAAGTTGTGTCAAGTTGTATATTTGGTACTTGCCAGTTTGGGGTATGACTTCTTTCTTTAAACCAGGCTTTACTTTGCTTGAACAATAAATAAAGGGGCAGCAATTTCAGGACACCAAGGGCCCTGGAGACCGTCTGCAGGGTAATCTTGCTGTCCCTTTATTTCCTGCTTGTCAACATTCAGATTAGTCCAATCAGTTTCCGCCCCTTCCTTGGGAAATTTCTTTCTTTCTTCTCTATCTAAGCAAATCTAGACTCTCCAGTAGGGTTTGCCCTTACCCTGGCATCTGTTTCGAAGTCACCTTAAAGTCATCTTAAAGCTTCTGCTCAGGTAAATAAGATTGGCAGCAGAAACATCCAATCCTAACTTCATTTCCCTATTTGAGTCAAGGTGACTCTTGGTTCTTCTTTGGTAGCAACATTAAATAGTAAGCTGGTACGATTTTTTGGAGAAAAATTACCCAAAGGAACTTGACAAACATTCCATTCTATTTGTTGCTGTGTTGTAAAGTTTTTTTTCTTTCTGAGGAAGATGCACAGTGATCATGGTAGGACTTGCCTGAAAATAGTTTATAATGTGTTATTTCATTTTTAAAAAGATTTTATTTATTTATTTGAGAAAAAGAGAGGGAACACAAGCAGGGGGAGCGGCAGAGGGAGAAGCAGGCTTCCCACTGAGCAGGGAGCCTGATGCGGGGCTCGATCCCAGGACCTGGGATCATGACCTGAGCCTAAGGCAGATGCTTAACGACTGAGCCACACAGGCACCCCTATTTCTTTTTTAAAGATTTATTTATTTATTTGAGAGAGAGAGAGAGAACACATTCACATGAGTGGGGGAGGGGGAGAGGGAGAGGGAGCAAGAGAATCTCAGCAGACTCCCCGCTGAGCATGGAGCCCCACGCAGAGCTCTATCTCATGACCCTGAGATCATGACCTGAGCCAAAATCAAGAGTCGGTCGCTTAACAGACTGAGCCACCCAGGTGCCCCTGTTATTTTATTTTTTTATGAAAAAAGGGAAAAAGTCATTAAATATATTTTGAGTATTAAGGGGACTTTAGGCCTATGAAGGGTAATTTGACAAAAGGTCTCTCAGGATAAGGTGACCACATATTCAAAATACCTGGTGGGCATAAGGCTCCTGATCAGTTAATGATTTGAGAATAAGGCAGGTGCATATGTTGGAAGAAGTTTCTAACAATGGCCTTTTGCTGGAACAACGGGTAGAGGGGAGTGTGAGAATTCCTACAAGCTGAAAAAAGTTCTCTCAAAAAATTCAGTGTCTAACAAAAGCCCCTCTTACCTTTACTATACTACTGGTTAATGGTTTGATAACCAAAAGGAGTATATTGAGAGAAAAAGCACAGCACTTGTAATGAAAGGGTTGGATTTGGGTTTGAGCTTTCTGTGTAATTTTTTAAAAAGATTTTATGTATTTGACAGAGAGAGACACAGCGAGAGAGGGAACACGAGCAGGGGGAGTGGGAGAGGGAGAAGCAGGCTTCCCGCGGAGCAGGGAGCCCGATGCGGGGCTTGATCCCAGGACCCCGGGATCACGACCTGAGCCAAAGGCAGACGCTTAACCGACTGAACCACCCAGGTGCCCCATCTCTGTATAATTCTGAATAAGTTTTTAGCTTTTCTGAACTCTTGGTTTGACACCTGCAAACTATATTTCCTATCACAGGATACTTAGACTATTTCCAGTTTTTCTCTGGTTTACACGTTGCTATAGTAAATCAGAGTCTTGTAGCTAAACGACGCACCGACATTAATTTTCTTACAGAGGAAGAGTGCACAACAATAAGACAGTATGTGTCTTTTTATTCACATTGAAGTATCCTCCCAATATATCATTAGATTTAAAGGAGCAGATTATAATAATGTGTGTAAAATTATCACATAGTAGGTAAAATAACAGCTACATTTCATCTGGGCTTACCCCATGTGAAGGCTATTGCTAAGTCTTTTACATGGATTATTGTGTAAAAAACCTCACAATAACCCTTTGATGTAGGCACTATTATCACTTCTGTTTCATAGACAAAGACATTCAAACTTTAAATATTAATAGTAATCTGTTTGGATTATGAATGTTTAAAAATTTATGACTTTTGTTTATTTGATATTTTCTATTTTTCAACATTGAACACATATTACTTTTTTATTTTGGTAAAATATACATAACATAAAATCTACCATTTTAACCACTTTCAAGTACAACTAGCAGCGTTAAATACATTCACAATATTGTGCAACAATCACCACTATCCACTTCCAGAACTTGTTCATCATCCCAAACAGAAATTCAGTACCCACTAAACAACAGTTACACCCTCACTCTTTTAAATCTTTGAAACAAAACCAGAAAGACATAATCTCTATTTCCTTAGAGGCTGATGGAGGAGGTAGTTTGTACCAGGTGGACCATACCAAAACATTGCTACTTTCCTCTTGGTGTCAGGTACATATCTGTTAAAGAAATTGAATGTGCATCTTACAACTTTCCCACAAAAAACAAACAAACAAAAAACAAAACAAAAGAAAATTCCAGGCACAGTTTTTACTCACAAGTTCTTCCAAACATTTAAGGAAGAAATAACACCAAATCTACACAAATATATCCAGAACATAAAAGAGATTGGAATACTTCTCAGCTCATTCTATGAGACAAGGAATGCCTGGATAATAAAACCAAAGACATTATAATAAAAGAAACTTATTTTATTAGATAACTAGTTTTTATAACTTAGCTTATTAAATATTTATTTAGTTAGTTAGTTTATTAAATAAATAATTCAGTAAATAAAATAAATGACAAATACCCCTGATGGATATTGACACAAAACAGCTTAACAAAATTTTAGTAAATTGAACCTAATAATATATATAAAAAACACATCAGGATCAAATAGGGTTTATCCCAAGAGTGCAAAGTTGGCTCAACATTTGAGTATTCACCAATGTAATTCACCATATTAAGAAACTGAAAAGGAAATTCCTATGACTAATAATAGATACAAGAAAAAGCATTTGACAAAATTCAACATTAATTCATCAGGAATGTTCCCAGAAAACTAGGAATAGAAATGATGTTGGCAACCCAGTAAAGGATCCCAACAAAAAACCAACAGTTATTATAATGATAAAAGGCTGTATGTTTTCCTTTTAAGATTGGAAACAAATGTTTACTCTCACCACTTCTATTCAATATTATACTGGAGTTCCTAGTCAGTGCTAATGGCCAGAAACAGAAATTCAAGGCATAACGATTAGAAAGGAAGAAGTAAAATACCACTATTCACTGGTGACATGATTACCTATTTACAAAAAAGCTACTAGAAGTAAGAGAATTGAGTAAGATCAGACGATATAAGCACATTCTGCAGAAGTCAATTATATTTCTTTTTAAATTTATTTTTATTATATACATATGCATATATATATTTAGTACTCTGTACACTCAGTGTGGGGCTTGAACTCACACCCCAAGATCAAGAGTTGCATGCTTCACCGACTGAACCAGCCAGGTGCCTCTTTTTCTCTTTTTGTGCTGAGAACACTTAAGATTTACTCTTAGCAAATTTCAAATATACATATTGTACGTACTATTAACAATAGTCACTATATTGTACATTAGATCCTCAGAACCTACTCATCTTATAACTTGTCCCTTTTATCAACATTTCCCCACTTCTCCTACCCCTTAGCTCCTGGCAACCACCATTCACCATTCTACACTCTGTTTTTATGAAATTAACCTTTTTTTTTAGATTCCACATATAAGTTATCACCATACAACATTTGAGTTTGTCTGGTTTATTTTACTTAGTGTAATGCCTTCCAGTTTCATTTATGTTGTCCCAAATGGCAGGATTTCCTTGAATAATATTTCATTTTCTGTCTCACATCTACTTTATTCATTTCTCAGTAGATGGACATTAGGTTATTTCCGTTTCTTACCTACTGTGAATAATGCTGCAATGGACATGGGAGTGCAGGTATCTCTTCAAGACATTGGTTTCAGGGGCGCCTGGGTGGCTCAGTTGGTTAAGCGACTGCCTTCGGCTCAGGTCATGATCCTGGAGTCCCGGGATCGAGTCCCACGTTGGGCTCCCTGCTCGGCAGGGAGTCTGCTTCTCCCTCTGACCCTCTTCCCTCTCGTGCTCTCTGTCTCTCATTCTCTCTCTCTCAAATAAATAAATAAAATCTTTAAAAAAAAAAAAGACATTGGTTTCATCTCCTTTGGATATATACTAGGAAGGGGGATTGCTGGATCATATAGCAATTCCATTTTAAATTTTTTTGAGGAGCTTCCATACTTCTTCTGTAATGGCTAAATGGCTGCACCAATTTACAATTCTACCAACAGGGTACAAGGCTTTTCCTTTTCTTCACATCCCCACCAACACTTGTATCTCTTGTCTTTTTGATTCTAGCCATCCTAAGTGGTATGAAATGATATTTTGGTTTGATTTGCATTTCTCTGATGAGTATTAATGTTGAGCATCTTTTCACATACCTGTTGGTCATTTGTATATCTTCTTTGGAAAAATGTCTAGTCAGTTCTTCTGCTCATTTAAAAATAGTATTATTCTTTATTTATTTACTTATTTTTTGCTATTGAGTTGCATGAGTCCCTTATATATTTTGGATACTAATCCTTTATTGGATATATGATTCGCAAATATTTTCTCCCATTCACTAGGTTACTTTTTCATTTTGTTGATTTTTTTTTCCCTTTCCTTTTTAGTTTGATGTAGCCCACTTGTTTATTTTTGTTTTTGGTTTCCTATCCAAAAAAATCATTGTCAAGACCAATTTCAAGGAACTTTTCCCATATGTTTTTTTCTAGGAGTTTTATCATTTCAAACCTTACATTTAAGGCTTTTAAAATCCATCTCAAGTTAATTTTGGGGAGTGGAATAAGATAGGGGTCCAGTTTCATGCTTATGTGTGTGGATATCCAGTTTTTCCAAAACCATTTATTGAATAGACTATGCTTCCTCCATAGTGTATGCTTGGTACCACTGTTAAAGATTAGTTGACTGTATTTATTTTTGGACTCTCTATTCTGTTCTATGGTCCCTGTGTTTGTTTGTATGGTACGGACATAAAATCATAAGATGGTTCCATACCCTTGATTACTATGGTTATGTAATATAGTTTGAAATCAGGAAATGTGATGCCTCCAGCTTTGTTCTTCTTTTCAAGATTGCTTTGGGTATTTGGGATATTTCGTGGTTCCAGAAAAAATTTAGGATTTTTTTGTATTTCTATGAAACATGGCATTGGAATTTTCATAGGGATTGCATAGAATCCATAGATTACTTTGGGTAGTATAGACATTTTAACAATGCTAATTCTTCCAATCCAAGAACACAGGGTATCTTCCCATTTATTTGAGCCTTCAATTTCTTCATCAGTGTCTTATGGCTTTCAAAGTACAGATTTTTTACCTCCTTAGTTAGATTTATTCCTAAGTATTTCATTTTTGGATGCTATTGTAAATGAGATTCCTTTTTTAATTTCTCTTTCAGATAGTTTATATTTCTGTTGAACTTTTCCTTTTATTCATGTATTGTTTTACTGAGTTCATAGCATTATATGTGTACTCACTGAGTTACAGTCATTGAGCTTCCTAAAGCAATCATTTTGACTTCTTTGTCAGGCAATTCATAGATCTCCATTTCTTTGGGGTCGGTTGCTGGAAGATTACTGTGTTTTATTTCCTTGATTTTTCATGTTCCTTGAAGGCTTACATTGCTGTTTTCATTTTTGAAGAAGCGGTAGTCCAGCAAGGGATTCTGAGGCTGTGTCAGGCCTCCTCTGTGGGTGTGCCCACTCCACACTTTTTGTTTTTCTTGGGGGAAATAACTAAGATTGTGTGCTTTCTCTCAATCCTGCAAAACGAGGCTGGGTGCTGAGGGTCTCCCGTTTTTCCCTGGGGCAGTGTCCTGAAATGCTTATGAGTCTTCTTTTAATCTCATGGAGTTAGTCTGGCTTTCTGTGCTTGCTTGCTAGTCATTTGCAAAGTCTCCTTCTCACTGTACATGGGAGCTGGCCATGCAGAGAGAAAGGAGTGTACGGTTATGCATGGGGAACATTAGGAATGGATGTGGGGCAGTTGGGGGCCCTGCATTTGAGACATCCCCAGTTTTTGGTGAGTGGCCTTCCTAATGGAGTTTGTGAATTGGTTAGTAGATAGAAGAACTATGGAAGCAGTTAGTAGGATCTCTTTGATGAGTTCAGAGCCCTGGCTGCTATACTCTTAAGTTCTTCCAACCCCTTAGGCTTGCAGATCACCTCAGTAATCTGGGTGCGGTGAGAAAGAAGTGGGTCTCTTGGGTAGCATACTGCATGGCTAGGGAAGCTGCTCTCTCAGTCACATGTTTTCAGTTTTCCCTGCAATCATGGAGAAATCATGCCTGCAGAGGTGTCTCCTGGCACTGAGCCATCCTGCCTGGGGGAAGAGTGATGGAGGTAAAGTGATACTGTTCCTCTTACCCTTTTCAATGCATCTATTCTTGGATTCTACTGCTACAATGGTGGGCAACTTCTTTCCTGGACTCCTGGACTCCTGGACTCCCATGAATGGATTCTTGTCTGTGGGTGACCATCAAAATTGATGCACTGTGGTGGAATGAAGGTAGAGAACATTTACTCTGCTGTCTTGCTGATGGCACTTCAATTATACTTCTCTGAACTATTAAAGAACAGTTGGAATTTGAAAAAAAATTATACTTTGTGCAATAACATAAAAAATAGCATAAAAACTACTCAAAGATAAATATAGCAAAATATGGACGAGATGTGCATGATGCAAACTAGAAAACATTTATGGGAACATTAAAGAGGACTTAAGTAAATGGAGAGATGTATGGTACTCATGGAACAGAAGATTCTATGTTGTTACAATAGTTAATTTTCCCTATTGCGATCAGTCTGCAGCTGCAAAATTTGGATGTCGAGACTGATGATGGTGCAAGTGCACCAAAAGCGTGTGAAGAGAGTACCATTCGCGTAATAAAACTTTCTGGGGAGAACAAGGCAGGCTTCCAAACCTGTCTAAAATGGCTTGAAAGAATGGGCTTAGGTTTTTATGGTATTTAGAGGGTGGGGCTGGTTAAGAAGACTTTCCATATGTTGGAATTTTCATACTTTTAATTTTCTGCTGGTGCCAAAGGAGAAAGCACCTGGGCTTTCTGGTCACCTTGTCCAGATGGGGGGCAGAAAGGTAAGAAAGAGTGGTGGGGCTTCCAAGCTGTCAACAATCAAAGATCAAAAATGGAGGGGCATCTGGGTGGCTCAGTCGGTTAAGCTACTTGATTTTGGCTCAGGTCATGATCTAAGGGTCATGGGATCAAGCCCCTTGTTTCGGGCTCCATGCTCAGTG
This sequence comes from Callorhinus ursinus, assembly GCF_003265705.2. Classification (NCBI taxonomy): domain Eukaryota; kingdom Metazoa; phylum Chordata; class Mammalia; order Carnivora; family Otariidae; genus Callorhinus; species Callorhinus ursinus. The sequence continues at coordinate 92,531,034 of NW_027397066.1, read as the reverse complement.
GGGAGTCTGCTGGAGATTCTTTCTTTCTCTTTCCATCTCCCTCTGCCCCTTCCCCAGCTCTCTCTCTCTCTCTCAAATAAATAAGTAAATCTTTAAAAAAACATTAAAAATGGAGTCACTTTATTAGATTCCCAATTTGATCTATAGCCTCAATACTATTCCAATCAAAATCCTTCTTTACTTCTAATAATCTTTTTTGCTAAGTCTGCTTTTTTTTTTTTTTAAAGATGTTCATTTATTTATTTGACAGAGAGAGAGAAAGGGAGCACAAACAAGAGGAGCAAGAGAGGGAGAAGCAGGATCCCCGCTGAGTAGGGACCCGGATGTGGGGTTCGAACCCAGGACCCTGGGACCATGACCCGAGCTGAAGGCAGATGCCCAACTGACTGAGCTACCCAGGTGCCCCAAGTATACTTTGTTTAATATTACTATAGCCACTGCAGCTTTCTTTTGATTAGTGTTTGGTTGTAAATTCCCCCCACCCCCATGTTTTCACTGATATGGTTGGGTTTAAATCTACCATCTTTCTGGTTGTTTTCTATTTGTTCTCCTTTTTCTGTCTTATTTTTGATTTATTTTTTATGATTCCATTTTATCTTTGCTATTGTCTAGTAACTATATTCCCATTTGGACTTTTTCATAATGCTTACTCTAGAGCTTACAATATCTGCCATGAACTTATCACAGTCTATCTTCAAATAATATCATTTCATTTCATGTATAAGAAACTTACAATAATTATTTGTTATATTTACTATTACCTATCCTTTGTGTTATTGAAATACATTGCTATAATTTTTCCTCTACACAATTATCTTTTTAAGTGATGAAAAATAAGAAAATCATCCTTTACATATACATTTGTATTTGTTTCTCCTTAATTAATTAATTGATTGTAAACATTTCTGCCACTCTAGTTTTTATAGATTCAGCTTTCTGTCTGATATCATACTTCTTCTTCATGAGGAAATTCCTCTAACCCTTCTTGTAGCACAGTTTTGCTTGTGATGAAATCCTTCTGCTATTGTTTATTTGAAAGCCTCTCTCTTCATTTTTATTTTTATTTATTTATTTTTTAAAGATTTTATTTATTTGACAGAGAGAGAGAGAATGAGTGGAAGGAGGTGCAGAGAGAAAGGGACAAGCAGACTCCCTTCTGAGCAGGGAGTCAGACCTGGGGATCGATCCCAGAACCCTGAGATCATGACCCGAGCCCAAGTCAGACGTTCAACCGACTGAGCCACCCAAGTACCCTTCTTGTCTTCATTTTTAAAAAAGAGCTTTTCACTGGGTATGGAATTCTGTTTAACTGTTTTTCCCATCAGTACTTCAAATATATTTCTCCATTGTCTTTGACTTTTATAGTTTCTGACAAGAAATCTTCTATAATTCTTGGGCGCCTGGGTGGCTCAGATGGTTAAGCGTCTGCCTTCGGCTCAGGTCATGATCCCAGGGTCCTGGGATCGAGTCCCACATCAGGCTCCCGGCTCAGCAGGGAGCCTGCTTCTCCCTCTGACCTTCTCCCCTCTCATACTGTTTCTCTCTCTCTCTCAAATAAATAAATAAAAAATCTTAAAAAAAAAAAAGAAATCTTCTATAATTCTTATCTCTGTTCTTCTGTATGTTATAATGTTATACCCCCTTCATAACTCACACTATTGGCTGCTTTCAAGATTTTATCTTCATTTTTTGGTTTCAGCAGTTTGACTATAGTATTTAGGTGTGACTTCTTTTGTTATTTATATTTTGGGGGATTCCCTGGGTTTTTAGATCTGTAGAATTTTGTTTTTTATTAATTTTAGAAGTTCTCAGAAATTACCTCTTCAATATTTCTTCTGCCCTATTCTTTATGACTTCTTTTTCTGGAAATCCAATTACATGTATGTTAGTTCTTTTGATATTCTACACAGCACTTGGTAGTTCTACTCTTTTTTTTTTAACTTTTTTAACTCTTTTCATTTCAGTTTATATAATATATACTGATCTATCTTCAAATTTACTGATTCTTTTTTTTTTAGTTGTGCTCAGTCTGCTGATAAGCCCACCTAGGGAATTCTTCTTCCCTGATAATGTGTTTCTCTTTTTCTTTGTGTAAAATTTCCATTTGACTTGAAAAAAATAGTTTCTATGTCTCTGCTGAGAGTCCCTCTCTGTTCTCATATGTGCTATCAACCTTTGTTATTAAATCTTTTTAAATATTAATCGTGGTGATTTAAAAATCTCTGACTGATACTTCCAACACTTGGGTCATCTCTGATGACTAGTTCTGTTGATTGCTTTACTGTTAACAGTGGGTTTTTTCTGCTTTTCCAAAATTTCATATCATTTCAATGAAGTCTTGACATCATTTGTAGAAGAGTAATACAAGCTGAGTTAAATAATATTTAAATCTGAAAATGGGCATGCCTCTTTTGTAAGGCTCTCATGTCAGAAGTTGAGTTAGTTTAGTCAGAAGTTCAGCTGCGTTTGGGTTTTGTTGTTACTCTCATTTTCTTCATTGTGGTGTAAGCTTTATTTTTATTTTTTTTTAAAGATTTATTTATTTACTTATTTGTGAGAGAGAGAGAGAGAGAGAGCATGAGCAGGGGGGGAGGAGCAGACTCCCCACTGAGCAGGGAGCCTGATGAGCCCGGGATCATGATCAGATGCTTAACCGACTGAGCCACTCAAGGACCCCTGCAGCGTAAGCTTTAAGTTCTGCGGTGGTGGCTACTGTTCTATGTGTCTAGAGTTGGATGGGCCGGGCTAGTGGAGGGTGGTGGTGGTTTTTTTTTTTTTCTTATTGCTCCTGCTCCATCCTCAGCTTTCTATGCTCCCTGTAGGCCTGTTTCTCTTTCCATGTGCTTTATCCTCCTTCAGCTGTAAGCTACCATTTCTTATTACTGTGTGCCAGGTTCACAGGGGAACTTTATTTCTCTGCTGTAGCTTCAGTCTTCAGCAGACTCTCTGTGCCTGATTCTCAGGGACAGGGCTTTATCAGTATTTGCCTGCTGAATTCTGATTTGTAGGTCATGGATAGAAAAGAGTTTCTTATCTATCCCCAGCAATAGTACACCTATCCTTGTATAAGTGCAGGATCCTGAGTCCAAGAGTTTTCCTGCTTTTGCCTATGGGCGTAGGGCCTTTGCTTTTATTCAGACCCTAGATCAATAGGTCTTCCCCTTCCTCCAGTAGGTTCAGGCTTTTTTGCTTTTTTTGATGGAATGACCCCGGTGGCTGGGTGGGTTTTTATGCTTTTGCCACAGTGACAGCCCCAACTTTCCTATATGCCTGTACCACTGATCACCTCCTCCATGCCTACTCTGTCCTGAGTTTTTCTCATGAGACCCCTGTGGAAAAGAACTTGTGAATTAAGGCAAAATCCCCTTGTGTCTTTGACTCCCAGCTATTCCAAACTGATATACTTGTCCTTTAAGACTTCATTAAGTTTTTAGTTAATTTCTCCTTACTGACTTATATAGTGGTCATCTCTTTCTTTTATGTTTTGCCAAAGCTAAAAGAGTTTGTGTTTCCTATCTCTCCTTGGAGGGGCTTGCAATTTTTTGGGATTTAATTTATTTGATTACCATGTAACCTCAGCTCTCATATGGGCTCAAGAACAGTTTGTAGATTTTCTAACTTTTTTTGGCTGCTAAGGTGGGAACCATGTCTCTCTTCTGATATTCTACATCCTAAATAGAAGAAAACTCTAAAAATTTAAACTTGAAAGACAGAAGGGAGTCAGTCACGGGAAGTGGCTAAGTTATATTGCTGGAAAATCACCAGAGCAAAAGTTTACTAACACCTGCTGTGGGTCCCTTGTCTGCTCCAGCTCTTGGATTTCCACATGCAACTACTTCCCTTATCATCTCACGTGGACCCAAATTAATTATCTGTAAAAAGTGCCTGTTCCTTGCAATTAAAAACCTGAAAACATGCATGAAACTCAGCATCTCAAAATAGGGAGAACCCAACACACATTGTGTGGTAGGCAGGATTTTAGAGATGGCCTCCCAAGATTCTCATACCTTGGTTATTCAAATACTTATCTAGGTACTGCTGTAAAGAGATTTTGCAGATGTAAAATCTCAAGGCAGTTGATCTTAAGATCTGAAGATTATCAAGGTTAGCCTGGCTCAATCAGGTGACTCCATTTTAGGCAGAAAGTTTTCTATAACTGGTAGCAGGAGAAGTCAGAGAGATTTGAAGCATGAGAAGGATTTCAGTGCACTGTTGTTGGCTTTGAAGGTGGAGAGGGCTCTGTGCAAGGACTGGAGAGTGACCCCAAGTAGCTGGGAGTATTCCCTAGCCAACAGCCAACAAGGAAATGGGGACCGCAGTTCTTACAGCTGCAAGGAACTGAATTCTGCCAGTAATAGGAATGAGGCTGGAAGAGGGACTTAAGCCCCAGATGAGAACATAGCCAGCTGACACATTGACTTTAACCTTGTGAGATCCTGAGCAGAGATCCTAGGGACACCATTCTGGATTTCTGACCCATAAAACTGTGAGATAGCACATTGTGTTGTTTTAAGATGCTACATTTGTGGTAATTTGTTACATAGCAATAGAAAACTAATACATGTTGATTTCAGGTGACTGGAACTCTCTGAGGCTTTGCAGTGCTGCAACCGTGATCATAAATGATTTTGTGACCCTATGTTACCAGAAGAAGATGCTTTGGGAAACACATGTTTTCATATTCAGGATGTAAGATTCATGATTTGAATGGACTTATAGCAGAGATTGAATCATAGAAAATATGGAGGTAGTACCATGAGACACCACTTGGATGACTGGGGAGGTAACTACACAGAAAACAGATTCTATCAGTAAACAAGGATTAGAGCAACTGCCATTCCTGTAGGAATAGCCTTAGCTCAAGAGGAAAGCAAAACTAAGGTACATAACTGTGCCTCTGCTTTGGTTTAGAAAATGAAAATATGGTGGATAAATAATAATGATGATAAAACAACAGCAACAACAACCACTTATGGAATATTTACTCTGTGCCAGACACAGTTGTAGTAATTCACGTGTGCTTTTTCTAATCTTTTTTTTTTTTAAAGATTTGATTTATTCATTTGAGACACAGAGATACAGAGAGAGAGAGAGCAGGAGCTGGGAGAGAGGCAGAGGGAGAGGGAGAAGCAGGCTTCTCGCGGAGCAGGGAGCCCCATGCAGGGCTCCATCCCAGGACCCTGGGATCATGACCTGAGCCGAAGGCAGACGCTTAAGAACTGAGCCACCCAGGCGCCCCGTGCTTTTTCTAATCTTAAAATCTTTGAGCTTGATGCTATTAGTCTTCTTTTAACTCTTGCGTGGGGATAATGACGAATGATCCTGAGATTAATCAGGAAAAAGCCAGGAAACAATGGCAGCATTTTGGCACATCAAGTTTAAGTGCCTGTTATAGTTTGATAATGTGCCCTTAATCTCAATAATGCTTATCTGCTCTGGCTAAAGAAGGAAGTAAACTCTTTAATTCATGCACCTTGAAAATACCCTTCCCAACGCACTTAAAAACAGATGGTTTTTGAGCCAGGACCAATAAATCAGACCTTCTGTATTTCTAAAATAATTCATGCTTTATCTAAAGCATATCATAAAATTCATATAATGTGAATTAGCAATATTTATTGATCATTTTTTTTAAAGTAATCTCCTATTCCCCATGTGGTGCTTGAACTCAAGACCCTGAGATCAAGAGTCACATGTTTTACTGACTGAGCCAGTGAAGTTCCCCGATTGGTCATCTTAAAAAATTAGATTACTAACACATTTTGGCCACACAGTAGTAGAGTATGCATAAGGATAATTATGCCCTATCACTAGGGTCCAAGAACAGATGGTAATCAATTCTCCAGAGTTATCTAATTAGCAGATATATAAAATAATAATAAAAATCAACATTAATACACTACAAGGAACCATTATTTTAATTTGCATCCCACAGATAGTTTAATTTTCTTAATTAAATAAGTGCTAAAATCAAAATCATGGAAAATAAGAGGGGACTGCATCTCCTTAAATGATGTAGTACTCAAGCATTTTTACCTTTGCATGCAGACCCCCCAAAACAAGTAACAAATAAACAAACAAAAAAACCTCTGTCCACCCAAGAGCTAATCCATTTTCCATGCTCTTTATCATTCAGATGAGTCTTTTGTAAGACAAAGATGTCGCATAGCTTTTTCAGTGTCTGAGAACGCCTTTCTTATTTGGATTGTACAAATAAAGAGGACCCTCTGGATCTAATTAAGAGATTTTTCACCTGCCATCATTCATTCAGTTCACAAACATTTATGGAACACGTACTATGTGCATGGCACAGTGTTAAATACTGTATTACACCAAGAGTTATGCCACAATGGGCCAACCAGAAAACTACACTCCTCATTAATCTTGTGATTTTTAGTGACTTACTTCTTTCATTCAACAAGGCCTGATTAACAACCAAGTGCTAGGCTAGGCCTTGAGGCTGATGAAATGAACTCACCATCTCTGCTTTCACATGCTCATAATCTGGGAGGCAGATTCATAGACGAGAAGTTACTGTGCAACTGAGGTCCCACCTTACAGGTTTGTGATGGTGTAATGGAGCCTCTGTGTGTGTGTGCGCAGGAGTGTGTGTGTGAGTGTGAGGAAAGGGCCAGAGAAGGGCTCCCTGAAGAAGTGACACACTCGGGGTCTTGACTGACAAGAATTTCCAAGGAGAGGTAGGGGGAGATATTGTAGGCACAGGGAAGAGCCTTGGGAATCATAGTTGTGGGAGGGCCTGTCGCATTTGGGGAACTGCAATCAGGTGAGGCTGGAGGATGTAGGACCACCTGGGAAGAGGTTGGAGGGAGAGAAAATGAGAGGATCATGTGTGGTATTATTTATGTGGAAATCATATGAACTTGCCAGTATCCGATTATTTTGACTTAAAAAACATCAATTTGATATGGTTTCAATGGTATTTCAAGATGACGTGATAATGATGAATGAGCATCAGTAAATACATGAACAGACTCTAATTCTATTGTCACTGGTGCTGTTATTTGCATTTTCCACTCCCCACCCTGATCAGAAATGACTTGTCATTAGGACCAGGACTGTTCCCATGTCTGGGGGAGATTCTGAGGTTACACACAGGGAAGTGGTCTTGGCCGCCAAAGTTGGTGAGAGTGGGACTGGGGAAAATGAATTCTGCAGGACGGAAAAGAGCGTGGATATAATGATACTAAAGCCCTATCCTTTACTAAACACCAAAATGTGCTGGCCACTGTGCTAAGTCCTTCACATGCCTTATCTCTAATCCTTACAACCGCATCCCTAGGTGTGTCTTTTTATACCTATTTTACATACGGGAACTCTGAGGCTCTGAGAGAGAGGTGCCACTCCTCTGGTACACAGCAGAGCTGGGGCCCGTTCCCGCGATTTCACTGCACCCTGCCCTTCCGGGAGGCCTCATGAGACTGACTGCAGGCAGAACCAGAAGGGACTGAGTCCTAGTTGATGTTTAAGTATTGTCCAGAAGAGGAAAGACCAGATGATGGGTGTAGCCCTATGAATAACTTCAGTGTCAGAACTCTTTGCTTTTTTTTTTTTTTAAGATTTTATATATTTATTTGACAGAGAGATAGAGAGCCCTAGAGAGAGACAAGTGGGGGAAATAGCAGTGGGAGAGGGAGAAGCAGACTCCCCGCTGAACAGGGAGCCTGATGTGGGGCTCGATCCCAGGACCCTGGGATCATGACCTGAGCAGAAGGCAGACGCTTAACCCACTGAGCCACCCAGGCGCCGCAGAAGTCCTTGCTTTTTAATTTGAACTTCTTTGGTGGTAGAAAGGGGCAGATGGGAGGAGGCAGGAGATGGGGATGGAAGTGTAGAGTATGTAGCTTGGTGGTGTAGGAAAGAAAGAGAAAGCAGGCTGCTCTTTTCCTCTCTTGCCTCCCTGGCAAGCAACCGGCTGGCTCTATAACTTAACTCTTTGTGTACTGTGGCAAGAACAAAGCACATTCTGCTTAGTGAAGTCTTTCCTGACAACAGTTACCTAGCAGGGGGAGAAAACTGTGTGGACATCATTTGATGAAAACATTTTTCTTGATTTATTGCCCGAAAAAATGTGCATAGAAAGGAATACGTTGTCAGGAAAATGCCAAACCAAAACTTGAAGCCTGTTACTAAAAGGAGTGTTCTCAGCTGGGAGATTTGAAAGTTAGACAGCATTTCCATCACTTTGGGATGGCGGTCCAGTTGAGACTCTGCAGTTCCCTGTGGCCTTGTCATCTCGAAGCCACCCAGCACACTACAATGCGCAGTGGGAACAATGCCTCAGGAGGCCCGTTAGACACATGAGTACAGCATCTCATCTATTATCCGAGTGGCCTATTCTAGAAACCATCTTTTGGGTGTGTCTTTTCATTTGTTTCTTCTGTCCCACATGCTGAGAGTGATGACAAGGGTCATTTCTAGTTAATGTTGTGGACAGTGCACTCAGAGTGACCTTTCCAACTGAGAAGCAGCCATTCACAGTCTGGATTTTTAAACAGTTTTCTCCAAAAAAAGTGAGTGTATTTCCTTAAAGATCACACGTTTGAATTTAGACGTAGGTGCCTCTCCGAGGCTTACCTTTTTTCATAAGAAACATGACTTTGTTAGAGTTTGAAAGAGAAAATCACTGTAGGGTTATTTTGCAGTGGAGTGGAATAGATCATTAATCCTTCCAATGGAAAACACTAAATAAATATGCAAACCTCTTAGTAGGGTCCCTTCTCTCTTCTAGCAATTGCACAGGTCAGCTATACCAAACTATAAAATGCTTCCTGAAAACACTCTTTTCTTCATAGCCTGAGCTTCAACGTTTATAAAACATTAACTTTTCTCAAGTACCTTTTTCAGTTTATGTTTTAAAAAAACACTCGAGCTGCACTCTGGTCGGTAGATGTTCTGAGCACAGCATTTTGGGCACTTTTTCAAAAACCATCAAGGCAGTCAAATAGTTGACATATACCAAATGACCAAGCACTTAATTCATCCTGATCTGTATTTTAACTGCATTTTTAGGTTACTGATGACAAAGTCTGGCATTCTCCTGACACTCAGGGCATTTGGGAGCTGTCTACCTCCCAGTCATCAGTTGCCGTGTAACCACTGAACAACAACAAAATTGTTATCGGCTTATATAAGCTAAATCTTAAGCAACGGTCTTCTTTTTGATTGCATTTTTTTCCCTCCTTCTGGTAACCAAGAGTTGAGTGTAAAACACACACACACACACACACACACACACACACACACGAAAAAAACACGCTAGTACTTGGCAATGTGGGGTTTGAGAGATGGCAAGTTTAATTCACCTTTATATGTAATCACACTGTCTCCAGACACTTAGGAGGAATTCTTGTCTGTTGAGGGTGCTTGCTTAGCTCAGTGCTGGGGCTGTGCTGCTGGGATGGAGAGACAAAAGGGGGTGGGGGGGGATGAGCTCAGGTCTGTTTTGAAGTAGGTTGTTGAGTCCAGGTCGTCCTTGGTGCTCGTCTGAAAGTCCTAGGACTCTGATATTTTAAAGTGCCTTTGTCCGAGCAGTTTATGCCTTCGAGTCTTTGCACAAGCATGTTTCAAAGGCTCCTGGGCTCCATTGCTCTTTCCCTTTATTTATACCCATTGAAGGTTCTTGCTAAGTTGTCTATGGTGGGGCAATGAGGACAGCCACCCAGATGGATGCCCGGGTGCTCGTGTGGCCTGGCCTGGCTCCTGCTCTAACATGCCCTGCAGGCTGGGGAAGGCTACAGCTGGCCAGAGGCTCCTGTCCCTCATCTACCATCCTCTCTGATGCAGGTGGCTCAGTGACTGCTGTCCCGCCCAAGGGAACGTTGCACATGATCCAGGTGCTCGGCCCAGAGAGAATGTTCCCTATTGAAAGCACATTGGGAACACGGCCCCTCAAAGCCAGTCGCTGTGGGTCCTTCTGTTATTTGGAAAAGACCATGTCAAATGTCTAACAAAAGTGTTTAAACAGTCCTTCTCCTTTCTGGTGATTTGTGTAGGAAAAGAGGGTTAAATCTGGTGTCTGTCCTTGGCAGGGAAAATGTACATGTTTCCGGGGCTGTCGTTTCTTCTTACAGAGCCCTTCTATAACATATACATAGCTGGTGGTAGATGAGCAGTGTTTGAAAATTTAGTTAGAAATAACAGAACAGGGCATTCTTTGAGTCTAAATCCCTTCAATTAGAAAAATGGTCTGTATTTTAAGACAGCATTTGGCAACAACCGTTGTTTCCTAAAATTCATCAGAACCTGAAAGAAAACATAGAATTCTTTCCCTTTAATCCATGTCACTTACAGGGTTAAGGTCTAAATGGCAAAACACATATTAAGGTTTAAAATTATTTTAAGTTTTAAAAACTATTTCATGAGAAAGAAATGGATTCTTCGTGCACTCATTTTAATTAATGCACTTATTTACTCTAAAATTAAACACTTTGATACTTATTTTTGTCTGCCCCCTTTTGAAAACTACTTTCTAAAAACAAATATAACAGTTACAGATTCAATTATTTAAAAAATACCATTTTCTGTTATATGATACATATTTGCCTGGGCTTGGTAAATTACAGGCTGTCCATTGTGAGCTCATTTTTGTCTGAGATTCATTTAAAATTTTACTACTGTGTAGATCACACAATGGAATAACAGTGTTAATAACTTGATACTGTAGCTGCAGGATTTGCAACCTACTCTTATGAAGTGAACGCCCCCGGGGCCAGCGGCTGCTCATTTATTTCACTATATTTAAATCAACTGAGGATGCAGTCAGACAATAAAGTGTGTGTGTGTGTGTGTGTGTGTGTGTGTGTGTGTGTGTGTGTGTG
>NW_027397066.1:92490249-92520186 GCF_003265705.2 Callorhinus ursinus | reverse complement strand
TGTGTGTGTGTGTGTGTGTGTGTGTGTGTGTGTGTGTGTGTGTGTGTCTGGTCATAAAATTGGCATCTCAAACTGTAAAGGCTTCTACAAAGATTTAACAGCTCCCCCTTTCGGGACGGGCTCTTCTTTGTACCGTCTTCTGCGGGGAAGGTGTGGAGATGTAAATAACATTCTTTTTCTGTCTTCTTGTTAAATTCTGTTTTACCACCATACAGTGGGGTCCAACTTTTTCAGCTTCTGTAAAGCTCCCCCTTACTGCTTGAGGGGAATTCTTTTGTCTGAGCAGCAGAACAAGATAACCGACTTAATCTTCCTAGTAACACGTGAGTCGCCATGTATCATTTTAATCTGCAAAACACTAGGGCTGAGTCGTGTCACATGCTGATTTTACTTTTCTATGAGAAAGTGACTCCCTGGTTCAATGATGGATTGCTTGTTCTCTTTAAACAACAGTCAAGATGGTGAATGCCCTGGGGTGATAGACAGAGTGTGCAATGGGAATGGGGGCAAAGCTGATGGCCCGGTTCAAGTTCACCTGACAAAGCTGGAGCAGTCTGCAAGCAGCATTCGAGAAAGGATTATTCACACTGGCATTATCGTTTTGAATGCATTTTTCTCCTTGCGCAGCTGCAAAGCTCCCTCACACTGAAGGTTTATGCACCATAATAAAGAGATTTATTTTTTTTTCTCTCACTCTTGCTTCTTACACTTTACACCTAGTTTCTACGTAACAGTCCAGGCAGAGGACGTCTGTATAACCAAACTACACAGAACAAACATCATCTCCAAAACAATAGCAGTGCCAAAAGACAGTAACAAAAGCCTACTATTTCTGATGTCTGAAGGGAGAAAAATTAAGTCTCTTTAAGTTGAACCCAACTCTTGAAACTTAGCTTTTTATATATTGTCATTTGACATTACACACAAAAGATTAAAATAAAAATTATTTATTCAATTTAGAAACATGATAATGGAGTTTTTCTAGAAGTTACTTGGAAATCCCAGTGACCACGTTGCTGTGAGAGATAAGCATTAAAGAATAGGAGTGGGGGAAGAAATTAGAAAAGTTTAAACATAAGGAAGCAAAATAATTTTCTTTATAAATTAGAAGTAGAACTGATTATATTCTATTTGTCTGTCTTTCCTTCCAACTTTCCATCCTTCTGTCCATCCACTTATCTGCCCATGTCCTACCTTGTTATAGAATGGCTTCCTAAAGTCTGGAGAGCTCAGACATTCTTCTGTAATTAAGACATAATCCTTATTGTCTCTTGCCTTATGTAGCAAGAGGTAGTTAGCTAATAAGCAGTTACTGAGCATTTAAAATGCATAGAATTAGCATTTACTTATTCATTCAATTATTTAAACAAAAATGAACTAAGCACCAACTGTTAAGCAGACAGTAAATAAGCAAGTGCTGAGGGTACAAAGGGCTACGTTTAGGCTGATGAAATAGAATGACCTCCAAGCCAGCCTCTAATGATCCCTGATATTCATGCCCTTTTGGTCTCCTCCCACATCATATCACAGTGATCTGTGTGACCCATAGTATATAGAAGTGGTGGTGTGTCACTTCTGAGGTTACATTATATAAAAGACATTGGGACTTCTGTCTCTCTCTCTCTCTCTCTCTCTCTCTCCCTTGGATTTTTCACTCTGATTGATGCCAGTTGCCATGTTATGCTATGGATAGGCCCACGTGGTGAGGAACTGAGGCCTCTGGCCAACAACCAGCAAGGAAGATGACCTGCTAACAGTCACATGAGAGAGCTTGGAGGCAGACGCTCCAGTCCCAGTCAAACCTTCAGATGACTGCAGCCCTAGCTGATATTGTGATGGAAACTTAAGGAGACTCTGAGTCAGCACTATCCTGCAAAGCCACTCCCCAGTTTCTGATCTGTGGAAACTTCAAGCTAATAGCCTTTTATAATCCTCTATAATAATCCTTTGTTATTCAAAGCCTCCAAGGTTTGGGTTAATTTGTCAAGCAGCAACAGAGAAATAATATAATAATAAAAATAAAAATAAATAAATAAAATAAAAAATAATATAATAATTATAATTCAACTATTATTAGATAATACGACACAAGTGTATATTAACTTCCACAGTAACTCTGCAGTGAGAACTGTACAATTATTTTGGGACATCAATGGAGGGGTACTTTATTTAGGTTGTGGAGAAAAAGAAAGTGGGAATAAAGGATTTTTTTAGAAAGTGTTGGTTGAGTGAGTCTTCAAGGATGAGAAGAGGTAGGGGGTGACTGTCCCTGCAGGCATTAGAAAAGCATCAGAAACAGTCATCAAGGGACAAAGCAGCTTGTAGTGGGGTGGGAGGAAGCAGGTTGACTTCAAACTGAAACCATTAGCAGTTCAGTGTTTCTAGAGAGTCATTACAAGACAACAGGTGTGATGGGCTGAGGAGAAAGATGGGCCCTATATGCTCAACTGATAATGTGGACTTTCTATTAAAAAAGAGAACCATGTACATTTCATGTTAAATACATCTTTTGATATAAGTGGTACATGCTTTTTCTAAAAATTTGGAAAATATAGACGACAAAGAAGAACATAAAGTCCACTACCATAAATTCACGAGCTAGGGAAAAATACAATAACCATTTCCATATATTATAATTTTTTCTACTTGCATATACATACATACTGATATTGGGATCAATACTATAAATGCCTTTTTTTTTACTTTAAAAGTTATATATGGGCTCCTAGGTGGCTCAGTGGGTTGGTCGTCTGCCTTCAGCTCAGGTCGTGATCCTGGGACCCTGGGATGGAGCCCTGCTTTGGGCTCCCTGCTCAGGAGGGAGCCTGCTTCTCCCTCTGCCTTTACCAGCTGCTCCCCCTGCTTGTGCTTGCTCTCTCTGGCAAATAAATAAATAAAATCTTTAAAAAATTATAATAATGAAATATTTTTGAATACATACAATTTCAATGGAGGAATAACAGTTGTGGACGAATTATAATATATAATACTATTCCCCTACTCTCGAAATTTTAAATTATTTCATATTTTTACTACCATGAGTAAAGTTATGATAGACGCACTTGTACTTGTTCACATTTCTGATTATTTCCTCATTAGAGATTCACAGAATTAGTGGGTCCAAGAATGGACACCATATATTGTTAAATTCCTCTCCATAAAGACTACTGTAATGCACATTCTTATCATCAGTTATAACAGAATTTCTTCCAACCTTTCCAGAATTGAGTATTACCTTTTAACATATTCACAACTTGATGAGTGAAAATAGTATTTCCTTTTTGCGAATCCTCTGTTCACACCCTTTCTCTATTTTTTTACCCCTTATTTGTGTTTCATGGTAGGAATTAAAGCAAGTTAATGACATGGTAAGATTTGTATTTTTTTTTTTAAGATTTTATTTATTTATTTGAGAGAGAGAGAGAGAGAATGAGAGATAGAGAGCATGAGAGGGAAGAGGGTCAGAGGGAGAAGCAGACTCCCTGCCGAGCAGGGAGTCCGATGTGGGACTCGATCCCGGGACTCCAGGATCATGACCTGAGCCGAAGGCAGTCGCTTAACCAACTGAGCCACCCAGGCGCCCTAAGATTTGTATTTAAGAGAGATCACTAGTGTCTCAGAGGAGGTTGTGGGGCAGCACTGGAGTGAGAGATCGGGCAGACCTCAATTAATGTTCTGGTCATGGGAACAGAGAAAGAACTGAATTCAAGAACTAGAAGGATGCAGGATAGAATATCCACACAGTACTACCTACTATACCTATTCGTGCCCACAATATTGCACTCCAGTACTCTGCCATCTCACCTGTTACCACGGATACATGATCCATGCTTTGGTCTAATACCATCCCTTCCATTTGTGTGCTGGATTCCATCCCTCCTGCCTCCTCAAGGGCATTGCACCCACAATTCTCCATTCTCTTTCCCCTGTATCATCATTTCCTCATTCTCTTCTGTAACTCTGTCATCAGTATGCTGTGACTTCTCTCATCTATATAAAAAATATCCCGTATCTCTCTTGATTCTACTTCCCCCAATATCCACCACGCCACTTCTTTGTTCTCTGTTGAAGCAAAACTCACACAGTACTCCATATGCTCTTCCTCCATTTCTTGTCCTCCTTTCTCCCTTAAACTCTTCTGTGTGGATGCACCCTAAGGTAACCCCCAATGAATCACACGCTTGTAATTCCCTCCCCTTGATTGTAGGTAGAAGTTGTGAGTTGCTTCTATCCAACAGACTCTTTATTAAGTTATGTTGCATAAAACTCACTCTTTGTTTCCTGGGAAGAAGGGAGGTGCTCTTCCACTGGTCTGGAAGGAGTTCAGTGGATGAGAAGGCCTGTGAGAGGGTCACTTGGCAGGAAGCTACAGTGGCCTCCAGGAGCTGAGATGGGCCTCCAGCTTACAACATTTTGCACAAAAGTGGGGATGTCAGTCCTACAACCATAAGGAGATGAGTTTTGGAACAACCTGGTAAACTTGGAAGTGCATTCTTCCCTTGTCAAGCCACCAGACAAGAATGTAGTCTGGGCAACTGCCTGATTGCAGGCTTGGGAGACTTTGAACAGAAGACCAGTTAGGCTGTGCCCAGACTTCTGATCCATGGAAACTGTGAGATAATAAATGTGTATTGTTTTAAGCTGCTAAATTTGTGGTAATTAGTTATGTAGCAATAAAAAATGAATGCATCGTTCCATTTGGCCCTTCACCCCCAATACTCCACTATATCTGCTCACATCAAGGTTACTAGTAAACAATTTAATTCACATTACTCTTCTTATCTATAAGCAGCATTTGACACAATTGGTCATGCCCTTCTTGATTCATTTTCTTCACTTGACTAAGAGGATTCCTCTCCCTCATTCTCTTTTTCTCCTTCTAGAACCCCCACTAGATGATGGTAGACCTCTCCTTCCTTCCTCCAAATCTCATATTCCTTCTTTTGTATTTTGCATCCCTTTATCTTTCTGCTGCATTTTGGTTAATTTCTTCACATTTACCTTGTATTTCAGTAATTCTTTCTTCAATGATGCCTAGTTTGCTGTTTAACCTTTCTATTACATTTTAAATATCAATGACTGTTATTTTTCATTTTCTATAAAGCCAATCTGGCTCATTTTAAATGCTTCTGGCCTTTTTTGTATTTATACAAACCTTAAAAGTATAAAAAAAAACCCTAACACTGGATTTTTATTGTTGCTTTTATACAAAATATAAATGAATAACATTAAATAAAAGTAAATGTGTACAACATTAAAGGGAATGATAACCAACACTTTCTGGCTAGTGATTGCTTCTTGGGTAGAAAAGGAGGTGAAGATTAGGGAAAGGTCCATGGGAGTCTTCAACATTAGTATTACATTTAATTTCTTAAGCCAGATGTTGGGTATATTGGTGTTGGTGTAAATAAAAATTTTTTTAAAGATTTTATTTATTTATTTGACAGAGAGAGACATAGTGAGAGAAGGAACACAAGCAGGGGGAGTGGGAGAGGGAGAAGCAGGCTTCCTGCGGAGCAGGGAGCCTGATGTGGGGCTCGATCCCAGGACCCTGGGATCATGACCTGAGCCGAAGGCAGACGCTTGACAACTGAGCCACCCAGGTGCCCCAATAAATAACAATTTAAAGAGATTTTTAAAATGTAATTTTCTGTGAATTCCCCTCAGTAGTACTATTTCTCCTCTTTATGATACAGAGATATTCATTGTTTCATAACCTTCCCTCCTCTCAAAGCCTTGATGTTGCTAGCCTCATCTCATTCAACAGAGAGCCTAGACTTCTTACTTCACAAAGAAAAGGATGCTCCGACACATGCTTTTCATGAACTTTCTCCTTTATCACCTCCAGTTTCCAATTTCTTCATTCATTGTTGTTACCTCTTTTTCTTTTGTGTTGGTAGAGGCACCCATATTTCTTTGTAAATGTAAACATCCTGACCTTTATTTCTGATTTCATCTTCTACTACAAGGGTTAACAAACCTTTCCTGTAAAGCCCCAGATAGTGAATATCTTTGACTTTGTAGGACACAGTCTCTAACATAACCGCTCAACTCTGTCACTGTAACACAAAATCAGCCACGGATAATATGTAACTGAATGAGCGTGGCTGTGTTCCAATAAAACTTGGAACGGTGGTGGCAGGATTTGACCCAGGGGCCATGGTTTGCTGATCTCTATTCTACAACATCCAAAGGGTCACTCTGTCAATCAGTGGCTTGTTTTTGCTGTCAGCCATCTCTCCTCATTATCCTCAGGCCCTCACCCAATACATATTCTATTTCTTCTTGATTTTTCTGCGGGACTTTACATTGTTGACCACTCCTTCTTACATTCTTTCCTCATTAGCTTATTTGATACAAATCATAGTTTTCATCATCTCTATCTACCCATTCTTTGGATGATCCTTGGTATTTCTTCCTTTCTATGACCTTCTAATTAAAAAAAAATTGTGTACATTTAAAAAATATATACAAAAGGAGGAAGACTAATATAATGAATCCCCATGTACGCTTATCCCTGCTTCAACATTATCAAGAAAGAAACCCAGCTTTTCTCACTTCCACCTTCATTTTTTTTTTTTGGCTTTAGTATTAAGATAATACTTCACTAATTTTATCTAAAACTCAGTAAACACTAAAAATCCCTAATTGTCCCCAAAGTGTATTTTATCATTAATTTATTATCCCATTTTTGGTGATAGAATTGATTGAGGTATAAGTAGCATCAGTCTGATTCCTCATTATAAAGTTCCTCATCAATTTTCTCCTGATAGTATTAGCAGTTATCAATGATTTTTGACCAGATCCATTATTTCATTAAGGGATATAGGGTGATTTCCTAATTCTATCATTCCTTCTATGTGTATTAGCTGGAATTCTTCTATAATGTTTTAGAGGGAGGAAAGCCTCTTCGTATTTCTCCTTTACTCACATACACTAGCACCACATTCACAATACTTCTGAAACCGGGTGTGAGGGTTTTCTCCCCACACCAACTAATTCTCTAACACCAGCTGGGTGTCCTACCTTTCAATTCATGTTTAAGACACTCTACCTGGAATTAGCATCAGCTCGCACAGGCTAAGAGCTCAGTCTCATAAGACCCCCCCCCACCTCAGATGCTAATTGCAGTCCCAGATATTGCCTGTACTTCTTACTGAATGGCTGCACATTGGGGTTCTCGTGACCCCCTCCTTAGGTTTGATACTATGCTAAAATGGCTCACGGAACTCAGGGAAATACTTAGTTATTCACTGATTTATTGTAAGAGGATACGATGAAAGAAAGAGATGAACCTCAGCTGGGAGGGATGCATAAGGCAGGCTATGGGGGAGCGGCTCCGACACGGAGCTTCCTGCCCTCCCAGGACCTCCAGGTCATTCAGCACCCTGGCAGCTCTCCAAAACTGGTAATTCAGGGATTTTTACTGGGGCTCCATTATGTCGACATGATTAATCATTAACTCAATTGCTGGTCCCTCTCCCCTTCTAGGAGGGTGTGAGGTGAGGCTGAAAGTTCCAAACTTCTAACCATGGCTTGGTCTTCCTGGTGACCAGTCCTTATCCGGAAGCTATCTCGGAGCTCATTAAGAGCTGCCTCATTCAAACAAAAGATTCTCTTATCACTCAGGAGATTTCAAGGGATTTAGGAGCTCTCTGTCAGGACTGGAGTCAGAGACCAAATATTAGAACAAAAGATGCTCTTATCTCTTAGGGAATTACAAGGCTTTTAGGAGTTCTGTGCCAGAAACCAGGTCAGACACCAATATACGTATTTTTAATTTTTTTCCACAAATGTTGAATAGGGGTTGGTTAGTGAGCAAATTTGTCTTATTCCTTTTCTCAAATGGAAAACGTTAAGTGCCTCACTGTTAATTATGATATTGTTGTTTTTTTTTAATAAAAAAGTTTTAAAAATCCCTTTATCAGATTTAGAAAGCTTTCCTTTATGCTTAGTTTGCACGGAGCTTTTTAGCATGAATTGATTTTCATTTTGTTAAGTGACCTTTTTTTGTGTCTTTGGAGATGATATGATTTTCCCTCTTTGTTAACAGGATGAAGTTTCTCCCATTTTCATAAGAAACGTGTTGGTTTCAGTTGTTCAGGAAGCAGGTGCTGGAAAGGGATTAGACATACAGGATATTTATTGGGAGAAATGACTCTGAAGGCTAAGCGGTGGGAGCAGGGATATGTAGGACCCTACATAGGGGTCCTAGGGCAGAGGAGGACTGGGCAGGAGGAGTGTCAGACGGCAACAGAGTGTTAAGAAGGTTTTTATCAGACCACTGGGAAGACGTTGTGTACAGTCACCTGTGGAAGTATTCTGAGCCTGGTTTCCAGGCCTTGCTGAGCCACTGGCCGAGAGCATGCTGCGGAGCATGACCTCACCCTGATCCAGAGGGGCCGAAGCTGCAGTGTCAGTCCACCCCACCCCCCACAGCAGGAGATCTACACGGTTCTCACTTGCCCCAGCTGCAGTTGTGGACAGACTTGTGCAGTAACCCCAAACTGAGAAAGCTCTAGCAAGTATGCAGAATCTGCCTCATGTTCGTAGGGCTGAGTCACACCACCGGAGAAGCTATTAAGACTTGCTGAAGTAATACTTAAGAATGAGGGAAATTTAGGGCGCCTGGGTGGCTCAGTTGGTTAAGCGACTGCCTTCGGCTCAGGTCATGATCCTGGAGTCCCGGGATGGAGTCCCGCATCGGGCTTCCTGCTCAGCAGGGAGTCTGCTTCTCCCTCTGACCCTCTTCCCTCTCGTGCTTTCTATCTCTCATTATCTCTCTCTCTCAAATAAATAAATAAAATCTTTAAAAAAAAAAAAAGAATGAGGGAAATTTAGACTGACTAATGGAGGAGAGAAAGGGTGGAAACCAGTTGAATCCCCAAAGACTAACTTCAGTAAGGGAATACCTCACCAATATCCCTTCTCTAAGTTTCTTTTAACAAGATCATCGATGAGCTGCTCCCCACACCTGTGTGAAGAAGCAGATCTGTGTGGTGCAAGGAGTGGACTGTCATGCCTGTTAAAATGCACCATTCTTCCCTCATACCTTTCACAAATGTAAATGTACTAGAAACATACTTTAAAAATAAAGAAACCCATGGTAGGGAGGATCTACATATGACATATAAACTAGAAGCCGTAAAATAAAAGATTAATGAATTCAACTGTATAAAGTAAATTCTGCATGGAAAAAAAAGGTTTCATACAAAGTCAAATGTCAGAAGACAAACAGGAAAAAACGGGAACTCATATCACAATGTCCTAAATTCTTTAATACATGCAGAGAACTCCTAAGTCAATAAGAAAAACACCCATAGTGTCAGCATTGATAGAGAGCGACAAAAAACTCTAAAATCTCAACGGCTTAAGCCACAAAAGTTTATTTCTCATCTGTTTTGTGTCCATGATGGGTCCATGGGGGCCTTTTCCAGGCTGGCCTCTCTGCAGGACTTATGCTGATAAGCAGCTATCTCCTGACATATTCTTGCCAATTGTGGCAGAGGAAAGGAGCTCCACAGCATCTTGCACTGGCAATTAAATATGGGCCTGAAATTGATACTCAACAATTCATCTCACAAATTATTGGCTAGAACTAGTCCCATGGCCCTGCCTGAGCCCAAAGGAACCGGGCTATGCCATACTGTGTGTGCCTGGAAGGAGAGCAGGACCCCACACAGGTAAGCAGCGCTAAACCTATTCCATTACCACGCCAGAGAGCCTATGAATTATTTCTCAACTGAAGGTCTTGTCAGAGAAAGACGATGGCATATTTCATTACATTCCACATGCTGGTGATTAAAAAAGTAAAAAATTCCTTTCTTTCCAAAATTGGTAGTGACATCATTCTGATCAACAGAGTGAATCTGGGGATCTGTCAGATAGATGAGCCCTTTTCCATTACCAGTCACCCAACCTAAAAGAGAAATAAACATGTCTGAGAATTATATCCTCTATTTTATAGAGGATAGTCAGTAGTGTATTTCAGAAAAATAAAACGTATTAACTTAAAGAGATATTTTAAAAACTCGGTTATACTGAGGTTTATGTTTAATAAGTTTCTGTTAAGGGATTTGGTGTTGCATATTCCAATTATTGGTTTAAGAAGGGAAACTGAACATTGGGTAATTAAATTTGTCAAATATGACATACCTAGACTGCCAATTTTCAAGGAATTAGAGAGCAATAAAATGCACTTACTTTAATTACTAAGATCACAATATATTGAATATTTCTTTCACGATTCATAAGTCGCTTTGGTGCTTAACCCATTAATTTATCTGTTCATTTAACAAATATTTATTGAGCATACACACTATACAAGACACTATTTTGAGTACTTGGGATTTAGCAATGAACAAGTGAGTAAAAAATCACTATACTCATTGAGCTAACATTCTAGTGAAGTGGGACAGATTAATAAGCAATATAAGTAAGTAAAAATATATAATATGATAAAGAGTGATGATAAATGCTATGGAAGGGGGATAGAGAAAATCTTGGGGGATGGTCTTAGAATCATTACTAAAAACAGTTATAATAAACCTCATGTATCATTTAAATGAAGTGAAGAGTATTGGCTAATAATTCTGGTAAACAAAATATTAGATGAACTGAAATAAAATTAAAATATAAATGCAGAAAAGTTTTAAAAGGTCAGATTTGAGTACATACAACTTTCCATTCCTTAATGACCCCATTATGAAACCTAATATCACACTTGTAATAAAGGTAAAGGGCTGAAGAAAAGAAAGAGTGGAAAGACTTTCACATATTAAAGCATGCAATATTAAAAAACCTACATCATTCAAATACACTTAAGTGAAATTAAAAAAAGCCATTGTAGATTTGCTCTAGAATTAAGCCCAACAGAATGTGAGCCAGATCTTCTCACTTATTATGTGATACTATAGACCCCTGTAGAAGCTTTAGACATTTTTTTCAGACATCATTTGCTACATAAAGTAAAATCAATTAATTTAATTACAAATAGTAGTCTAGGCACTGAAAAGTCTATTAAATAATGACTAGAAGAGCTAGTTACAAGACCTCACATTTAGATATGAATAACACTAAAAATAAAAAAATAAATCCCAATTTCACATACCTTGTAAATCGACTACAACATCTCTATGATTAGAAAACTCGTAGGAAAAATGGCCATAAGCCAAGCCGTATTCTGTGGCTTTGTATTCTGTTTTAACCACTTTCGTGTTATTTGATAACTTTACAAATTCTCCCAGTATGTAAGGCTCCACACTGATACATCCCTTTATTGTCTTGCCTTCCAAAATCTGAAAAATAGAAATGGGAGACCATAATGGTGAGGAAGGCCTCAGGCTTTGGGGTCGGGTAGACCTCATTTTGAACCTAGGCTTTGACATTTAGGAGCTCTGTTACTTCTGGAGGTTTTGGTCTGCTCATTTGTAAAGCAGATATTATAATAATAGCTACCTTATAGCATTGTTAAAAAAATTAAATGAGAAAAATGCATGTAAAGCGCTTAACATTTTATGTGGCATATAGTAGAACTTAAAATTATTATTATTCTTTTATTAAAATGCTCACATAAAAATGAGGCCATGAAGTGACCTACCCTAGGGAGCTAGCTCATCAAGACATGTAGATAAATCATGCCCTGGAATGCTGGGCTGGAATATCAGTTCAAGCATTTGTGTGTATAATCTATTTTGCTGAGTCGTTTCAAAGGTTAGAGTTAATGAGTTAAATGCCTGGCATAGTGTTTGACATAAAGAAAGTGAAAAATGGATGATAGCTATTATTGGTAGTAATAAAATATGCGTCAAAAATGTCTTTGGCCAAAGTAAAAAAAAAAAAGTCCTTTAGGTATGAATGAGCTAAGAATCCAACATATTTGCGAAGGCAGGATATTCTTAATCCAAATAGAGGATGGAGATGGGTGGTTGCCTTTATATATTTAGAGATATCTTAGTGAAAACAGATTGGTCTCAATGGCCCCAGAAGGTGGAGCTGCAATTCATAGGTAGAAATCAGAGGAAGACAGATCTAAGAACTTCCTAACAACTAGAATTATTTGAAAGTGGAAAGGAAATAATTATTTTTCCTTCCTAAATGTGTTTAAGCTATGACTTGGTAATTACTTGGTTGCCAGGGGCGGGGACTAACAGATGTAAAACAGGGAATTCATGCATCGGGTTGAGGGGATAATTTGTACTACATATCATCTTTGGGTTCCTTCTTCTCTCTTTGAACGTACAGACAGTACCCAAAGAAAGGATATTAAAAATGCTAACTTGACCATGTGCGACCAGATACCAGAATTAACAGGGTGACCTGGAAGATCCAAATGATATATTCAGGGTCGAAAAGGTCATAGTTCTTACATATCTCTCTAAGTAGATGAAGGAGATGAAATAGTCTGGTAACTGAGTTTACTGGATTTTACCCAAAATGTAACCTAGTATATACTTACAGCCTTGTTTAAGCAAACCCTTGCTCTCTTTAATCTTACCAGTACTACTGTGGATGGGATATAGAAGATCTGTGTTGGAACCTTTTGTTCATAAAGCCTCTTGTTAAACTCTGTCACGTAGTGCTGTGCGGTCATTTGACGTTCCACATCAGTGAAGTGGTGCTGGAGCCCCTTCTGCTCCTTATATTCTTTCCCAACATATCTACGACCAGAGGAAAAAACACATAAAAGAAGCGCGAAAGTGATCTTATCACAGAGGAAGAGTGGAGACCAAAGGAGATATGCAAAAATGCTTGAAAGATGTTACTCTTTTCTCTACCTTGGACAGTCAGTATTAATGATCCCCCTGACTTATCTCATGACTCAGATAATTTTGTAAGAGCCTCCTGAACAAGAGAACATAATTCATGTTGGCTGACTGTGATGGCTAATGTTATGTGCCATCTTGACTTGGCCATAGGGTTCCCCGATATTTGATCAACCATAATCCTGGGTGTTTTTGTGAGGTTGTTTTGGGATGAATTTCACACTTAAATCAATAGACTGAGTAAAGCAGATTGCTCTCTCTCACGTGGATGGGCCAAATCTAATCAGTTGAAGGACAAAGAATAGAACAAAAAGACTGACCTTCTCCCAAGTTAGAGAGAATTCCTCCTGCCAAACTGCCTTTGAGCTGGGACATCGGTCTTGTCCTGCCTTTGGACTTGAACTGAAACATCAGCTCTTCCTGGGTCTGGAGCCTGCAGGCCTTTGGCCTGGAACTACATCATTAGCTCTCCTGGGTCTCCAGCTAGCCAACTGCAGATCTTCAGATTTTCTGGCCTCTGTTACCATGCAAGCCAATTCCTGACAATAACTCTCTGTCTATATGTATATACATCTTCTTGGTTCCGTTTTTCTGAAGAACACTGTCTGATACACTGACTCAAGATGATGCTGATTATAGAGAAAATGTCCAGTTCATGTAGCAGTTGGCCAGACTTCCTTGGTGAGCCAAGGGAGCCAGGATGGACACTGGCAAGTGCAGGCTCTGCAACTAGATCTTTCACTACCTGCACTGGGGCCTTAAACAGGTCAATTAATCAATCCGAGGCCTTCCTCTATCCCTTCCTTATGTAATTACTTCATCTGTACAAATACTTGTTTCCATCATCACCTATTATGTGCATAGCCCTGTGCTAATCCTGAGTGTTTTGAAGAAAGTGTGAAATATGATTTGTATATTTCAAGGCCTTACGCATAGTTGGAGACAGAAGATATGAGGCAGTAAATGATTAAGTGTTGAAAGGAGCAAAACAGTAACTATCACACTTTACTATAGTTTATATTTGCTATAAGTTGGTGTGAATTTATGAGTAATTTGCATGTGTCCAGAGTGACCTCCAAAAATCAAAGAGAACTGTCAGAGTTATAGACCTCAACTAGAGAAAACACTCTCCAGAAATTACTGAGTCCAATAGGATAATGAAATCCAAGTTGGCTGCAGTTTTGGCCATTCAGACTCCCGGGGATCAGAAAGGAAATCTGAGGGGCGCCTGGGTGGCTCAGCCGGTGAGGCATCCAACTCTTGGCTTCGGCTCAGGTCACCATCTCAGGGTTGTGAGATTGAGCCCGGTGATGGGTTCTGCACTCAATGCAGAATCTGCTTGAGATTCTCTCTCTCCCTCTTCCTCTGCCCCTTTCCCTGCTCACACTCTCTCTCTCAAAAATAAATAAATAAAATCTTACAAAAAAAAAAAAAAAAAGAAAGAAATCTGACAGTGAAGCCTGCCAAGGAGGAACCTCTATGGCATCAGAAAACAGCCAGCAGAGGAGTGGTTGTCATCATCGGGTGTTCCAGCATTGGAACACCATGGTCTGCCATGGACAGACCTCTGGACCTGCAGTAGCTCTGAATCAGTTCGGAACTTGGAGCAAACCCTGGGGCTGGAGCATTTCCCAAACATTCTGGCAGAGGACCTTCAGCCCTAGGTTCAGGATCATCAGTCTGGGAACAGAGGCCCATTCTTTCTGGCATCTTATGCCATTTTGTTGGGATCATTTTTCGTCAGTAAGAATTTACTAGCAGTAAACTTTTTTTTTGACAGCTTTTAAGATTATTTCTTTATCTTTGGTGTTCTAAAGTTTTACTACTATGTAGCGAGAAGTGGATTTATGAGTGCCTGCCTTCTTTTCTTCCTTCCTTCCTTCATTTCTAGTTTCTTCCCTTCTTCCTTTTCTTTTCTTTAAGATTTTATTTATTTATTTGAGAGAGAGAGAATGAGAGACAGAGAGCATGAGAGGGAGGAGGGTCAGAGGGAGAAGCAGACTCCCCGCTGAGCAGGGAACCCGATGTGGGACTCGATCCCAGGACTTCAGGATCATGACCTGAGCCGAAGGCAGTCGCTTAACCAACTGAGCCACCCGGGTGCCCCCCTTCTTCCTTTTCTATCCTACTTAGGATTCACTATGATTCCTGTATTTGAAGATTAATGTGTTTTGGCAATTCTGGGAAATTATCAGATATTATTTACTTATTTTTTATTTTTTTAAAATGAGGTTTTCAGAGTTCTTTTTTTTTTAAGATTTTCATTTATTTATTGAGAGAGAGAGAATGGTAGAGAGAGAGCATGAGAGGGAAGAAGGTCAGAGGGAGAAGCAGACTCCCCGCTGAGCAGGAAGCCCGATGCGGGACTCGATCCAGGGACTCCAGGATCATGACCTGAGCCAAAGGCGGTCGCTCAACCAACTGAGCCACCCAGGCGCCCACAGATATTATTTATTTAAATAGTAATTCTTTTCTATTTGATTTGTTATCTTTTTCTGATCAGACATAGGTTGGATCCTCTCACTCCATCTTCCATATTTCTTATTCTCTCTTTTATTTCCCATCTCAGATCCTCCTATGATGCACCCTGATGTATTAGTTTCTTAGGGCTACTATAACTAAGTGCCATTAATTGAGTGATTTAAACAACAGAAACTGACTCTCTCACAGTTCTGGAGCTTAAAAGTCCAAGATCAAGATGTCAGCAGGGACATGTTCAATCTGAAGCCACTAGGGAAGGATGTTTTTCAGTCCTCTCTCCTAGCTTCTGGTGGTTCCTGCTTTGTGGAAGCATAACTACAATTTTACATGCATTCTCCTTGTGCATGTCTATCTCCAAATTTCTTTTTTATAAGAATACCAGTCATAGTGGATGAGGTGCCCACCCTATTCCAGTATGACCTCATCTTAACTAATTAAATCTGCAATGACTCTATTTCAATAAGATCACAGTCTGAGTACTGTGGGTTAGGACTTCAACAGATGAATTTGAGGCTGGAGGTATAGAGCTGTTAAAAAACTCACTAAACCCGTAACACATGGCTTCATCACTTGGATGTGTGATGTGGGGCAAGTTTCTTAAAATCTCTATGCCTCATTTCCCTCATCTGTAAAATAAGGATAATAATATTTGTCTCATAAATTTTTGTGATGATTAATTAAATTAGTACATAAATTACTTAAAAGAAGGCTTGGCACATATATGTACTTGGTAAATATATTTACATGTTTCTATTATTATTATTATCATCATCATCATCATCAACCTTTTCAAGAAATATACTTCCACTGTTTAATAATTACCCAATTTCTCACTCTCTCTCATTTCCTGTCTTCCTATTTATTTCTTACATTATTTGGATTTGGATAAAAAACAGGGTCCACCTTAAAATTCTTGGCTTATAGGTCTTTTTAAATACATAGATGATGTAAAATTAGGTCTCAAACCCAATGGGGATCACCTGTGGTGACTAATTTTTTCAGGTGAGTTTTTGCTTGAAGTTGTCATTCAGAACTAAGGCCAAACAGGTGTTTACCTCAGTGGGGTGTTTTTTTTTTTTTTTTTTTAAAGATTTATTTATTTATTTGAGAGAGAGTAAGAGCAGGGGGAGGGGTAGCGGGAGAGGGAGAATCTCAAGCAGACTTCCTGATGAACAGGGAGACTGACGTGGGCCTTGATCTCACGACCCTGAGATCAAGACCTGAACCGAAATCAAGAGTTGTACACTTAAGAAACTGAGCCACCCAGGAGCCTGGGGGTGGGTGGTCTCTACCCACTGGATGGTCTCTAAATAGTCCCTTACATGTGTAACTTTGGTCACTAGCTGCCACCTTACCCCACCCTACTCAAAACCTAACAGGGGTGTCTTAAGGGCTCAGTATACTCTCATATCTCTGGATATGCTTCATCCCTAGCCTCAAAGGATTTTCCTACCTTTTTTTGCAGACTCATTTATTTACATATAAGTGTGGTTTTCAGAGTTGAATTAGACTTCTTGCCAGCATTTATAGTGGGAGTGTTTGAGGCTCTCTGTCCTGCCATAGAGTCAGAAACTCCATTTTTCTTATCTTTACAATGGGGATAACAATGTCTCTCTGAGAGTTTTTTTTTTTTTTTTTAAGATTATTTATTTATTTATTTGACAGCGAGAGAGACACAGTGAGAGCGGGAACACGTGGTGTGGGGAGGGGGGGAGCGGGAGAGGGAGAAGCAGGCTTCCCGCGGAGCAGGGAGCCCGATGAGGGGCTCTATCCCAGGACCCCGGGATCATGACCTGAGCCGAAGGCAGACGCTTAACGACGGAGCTACCCAGGCGCCCCTTCCTGAGAGGTCTGACATCACGTACATCTATGTAAAATGGCTGACATAATGTTGGTCAGTCTGTGGTAACTACTGTTAGTTAATTAATGAGGAGGAGGGAGGAGTAGGAATCTGAAAATATACATTGTGGCTAACTTTTCCAGCTCTTTCAAAATCTCATAAATGATTAATTAACAGAAAGGCATAATTAGCCCATTTAACACTAGTGCTATAGATGTTTTAAAGAAATACCTCCCCAGAGTTTCTTCTTGGTGAAGATGATGAACCCAAAAAGCATTTCTTTGTCTGCCTTTCTTCTTCACATTCAGGTAGTCCCCCAAATATACAACAGTTTCTTGGGCTGTCCATAATTCTGATTTTTTAGAATATTTCAATAAAAGAGCATCTGGAAAAAAAGAGAAGATAAAAATGGATGTTATTTTCAAAGGTATGTTACAATTTATGAATAAAGTCGAAGTGACACAGATCCGAATCCAGCTTGTCTGAAATCTTCAGCTCATTAGACATTTTCTCAAATTTCAGCCTCTTCTATGACTACCAGTACAAAGTTAGTGAAGTACAATAAAGTAAAGCTTTGCAAATGTAATGAGGATTCACAAAATCTTTTGCTTGTGATGGTCAGGGATTAAGATAAGGCCAGAGTTTCTGTATGAAAATGGTGGAAAATAAAGGCTTTTTAAACATCAAAACACCAGAAACCATCTTGGAAGAGTGATATATGCTTGCATCTTGGGGCGCCTGGGTGGCTCAGTCGGTTAAGTGTCTGCCTTCAGCTCAGGTCATGATCCCAGGGTCCTGGGATCCAGCCCCACGTGGGGCTCCCTGCTCATTGGGAAGCCTGCTTCTCCCTCTCCCTCTCCCCTGCTTGTGTTCCCTCTCTAGCTGTGTGTCTCTCTCTGTGTCAAATAAATTAATAAATAAATCTTAAAAAAAAATAAAATAAACAGCAAAACCCCAGAGACCATCTTGGAAGAGTGATATATGCTTGTATCTTCTAATTATCTGGGGGGTCCGGATAATGGAGCCTGCTACTGGTGCCAGACCATATAGATAGAAATAAACGAAATAACTCTACCTCAGAGACTCCTGGCAACTTCAGAAATCATAGTTACCTATTAAAGTGCACCTTAATTTTCTCTTGTTTTGTTTAAGTTGGTTAAGTCCAGAAATTACTTGACAAAATACAGCTACCGTACAAAGACTCTACTCAATAGAAAAAGGAAAAGATAAGAAGGAAAAGCAAAAACTGTCTTCACCCTAAGGAAAGGCAGAACAGGGCTAGCAAGAAAGCACTTCTTTGAGGGGAAAGACATGAACTCTCAGAAGAAATGCAACATTTTGGGATCCAAGTTAAAATGAAGTGAACAAGGGCCTTCCTGCATCTAGGTTGTGATAATGGGTGAAAGTATAGGAGACTCAGGAGAGAAAATACTTCAAGTAAGAAACTCATGGGTCTGGGACTGGGGCGGGAGATAACTGGAGGCTGGGAAAGACAGTGGCCAGGGTTGGGGCATTCAATCAGAGAAGCTGGGGATGGAAACAGAAGGTGAGCTGCTTGCACACATTCATAGGAAGGGCAATGAACTGAGGGAAGAAAGATGGAGGAAATGTACAACTTGCTTTGTTTCCTCAACTTTGGGCTTTCTCTGTTTTTCTTATCTGTACACTGGGGATAATAATGTTCCCCTAATGGGTTTGAGATTATGTACATGTGGCTTTTCACCCACAAATTGGCACACAGGTGTAACAATAAAGCAGTTACCTAACTCTACGAAATGTGATTCTGAACCTACAGAATCCCTAAAAAGGGAATAGTGAATAGGGAAACCCTATTATAGAATGTTTTGCTTCATTTTGTGACAACCTGATCTGTATCTTAGTCTGACTTCAAGGCAGCAGGCAAAACACTGGAACACTTTGAAGCAGAAGTTACTGACATTGTCTTTATAAAAATGCACTGAAGAGCTCTTAAAAAATACTGATGCTTGGATCCAAACCCCAGAAACATTAGATTGGAATCTCAGGGGTGAGGCACTGGAAATTTTAAAAAGCACCTCCCTGCCAGGGGATTCTTATATAGTGCCAAGACTGAGAACTACTATTACTTTATTTATTTATTTATTTATTTATTTATAGATTTATTTATTTACTTGAGAGAGCATGCATGAGTGGAGGGAGGGGCAGAGGGAGAGGCAGGGAGAAAATCCTCCAGCAGACTTCCCGCTGAGTGCAGAGCTTGATGCTGTGCTCCACAGGATGCTGGATCCTAGGACCTTGAGATCATGACCTGAGCTGAAATCAAGAGTTGGGCACTTAACCAGCTGAGCCACCCAGGTGCCCTGAGAACTACTACTTTAGTATCCAGTGCTTAACAAACCACAAAGCTTGTTTCTTTTTTTTCATTCAAATAATTCTTCAGTATCTTGGAGGGTGTTATGATGTGATCCTCTGGGCTAAGAGAAGAACCTTCTTTTGTCTTCTTCCCAGCCTCTCCACCACTTCTAAGCTGTAATAGACACACTGATTACCAGGTGGGCCCCAACCCAGGCTCCCTGCTATAATAAGTGACCCTGGGCTCTTCCATAAGCAAGAAGTAGTTGCTGACTGTAATAGTAGGGGGCACTTGCTCAATCCATTGGCTGAAAAGAAACCTTGTGGGCAGCTGTGAAAATCTCTGCCCAGCAGAAGAGTGATGTTTAACTAGGTCAAACTCTGCCCCCAAGAATCTGAATGGGGAAAAACAGAAATCAGCTGGTTGGTAATGAGAATTCAGGGAAAAGACAGATGCTGAGTGGATATGACACGCAGAGCTGTTTTAAACCCTGAATGATGACTGTTCTTTGGTCCTGTAAGATTCTTGTCTGCCTTAATGCCTTGTGTATCTTCATAGCAAGCCCCCAATACACGCGGTGGCCTGAGTAAGCCTCTAGTCTTTGCCACCATTAGAGTCCACCACACCAAGAGTGAGGGAAACCCCCAAAGTACATATTTTTCTGTATATTCACAAAGCATAACAGGGTCTGTGTCTTTCATGAGTTTTAAGTGATCTGCATATCAAGCTGTTTAGAGGACCCCAAACATACACAGAGGCTTCCTGAAGCTGTACCGACTGAAAAGGTTGTACTCACTGTGTGCTTGGTGGAGTTGATTGGGCTTAAAAACTCCTGTATTCTCCAGTCTCTGTAACAGCCAATCATGGCTCACCCCTGCCAAGAGTTTTTCAAAGTCATCAGGGTTCAGGGTTCGAGCCTCTAGGATCTCTTGCCTTATCATTCCTGGCAATGAAACAAAAGAACTTCCACTGGAATTCAGAAAGGACCATGGGTTTTCCCCCTCAGAAGAACCGTTGGAAAATGCAGGTGATTTCAACCACCACGCTGAGGACGAGCTGGAGTTCTGGCTGCAGTTTAGCATGTTTCCCGGTTCGTTTCCTTCTTCTGTGGTAGTGCAGTCCTTGCTAAGATCACGGAAGGCAATATTACTGCTTACAGATGGGTCAGGGGTCTCAGCCCCCCAACCATGCAGCTGCCCCAGGGAACATAGGCTCGAAGAGCCACACCCATTTGTGGGGTGAACATCAGTGCTGTCGAGCAGTGGGCCCTCTTCATCCACTGTAGAGGCATCAGGGTCAATGTTCTGCTCTTTGACTGAGCCGCTGCTCTTTCCTGAGTCAGGATTTTGAACAGGCCAATGAAGAGTGAAAGAGCTACATGCCATCACAGAACTTTTGCCCAGAGAACACGCCATGACTACGTGAGAGTCTAAGGGCATACCCTCTTCTTTTTCCTCTGTTTCTCCTTCTGGGTCAACCCAGGAGGAGCTATCTTTAAATGTAAGGCCTGTCCCTCTTTTGATTTCTTCCCCATGCCTGTCTTTGGCATCACAGTTGATTTCTGGAAATTCACTTAGTTCAAAGGTTTCTTCTTCTCGAACTGAAGGATATGTGGCTATGTTCTCGGGCCAACCAGAATCAGAAGGTGGCAAAGAAGCAGAACCGAATGAGGGGCTGGAATGACCAGAAGTGTTTCTGGATCCCATGTTTCTAACCTTTTGCACACCTTCTGGAGCTCCTTCTAACAGGCCTGCACCAGAGGCCAAGAACATGCCTGTTGTGTTCTGAGGACAGAAGGTTGTTAAGGGCATGTGTTTGTGTAGCCGACTTTGAGAAAACTCTACACTGTCATCCTTGGATACTTGGAGAGAGAGACCATGAAGCTCTGAAGACAGTGGATGTACAGCTCTGCTTTCCTCATTGATCTCTAGCTCTTCAGACAGGGCAGTGGAACACTGAGTATCCACAAGATGTTCTTCCTTGCAAGGCTCTTTTCTGGTTGACCTATCATCGATATAATTCACTTCCTCCCAGCTTGTAGAAGAACTAACCCCTGATAACTTGCTCCAAGAACTAGAGCAATGGCTGTCACTCAGAGACTTGTCCAAAACAGCTTCTTCACCGCGGCTGTGGTCTGGTGACTCAACCTCAGTCTCTACATCTTGATCCAAGGAGACTCGAAGTGCATCAGAATGGGTCCAGTTTTTCCTGTCTATCCTGCTGAGTTTCTCCTGACTATTCTTAGCCATTTGGGAGGAAGATATTACCACGCTTTTTTGAAAATGTGATTTGTCTTCAGTAGTACACACAGTATCTATGTTTTTTGTCTCTGTTTTTAGAGTAGTGATACAGACTCCTGTTTTTGTATCTTTCTGTTTATTTTTGTTGTTTCCACAAGAGCTTTCAAATACTTCACACACTGAAGTATGGTGCTGTGAATAGGCTTCAAGGATTTTTTGGAAATCCACTTGCCCATGAAAGATGGGTTTATCCAACCCACGCTTGAAACTCTCTGGAACATAAGACTTGTCATCTAAATTTGAGAAGCCTTGAATTTGTAAATGATCCTTTACCTGGGTGATAATAGACAAGATCTGCTGAGAGAGAGCCTCCCTCTCCTGACTTCCAGAGGAAGCACTGCAAAGGTACAGCTTTCCCATAGCTTCATTACAGAGCTGACTTGCTACACGGACCATCTCAGTCCCCCCATAGAGTCTTTGGTGCACTGTGGTAAGGCCGAAAGCAGCTTTGAGAAGACTATGAAGCTCTTGTTTTCCAGTAGCTGGTTCATCATATCTCTTGGTGAGGAGGCCAATTTCGAAGGCCTCTTTGGCTTCATACAGATATGAATTTTTCATTTCTGGAGGACAGTCACTAGAACTACTATAGGACAACAAGCATGTGCCACGGATATTCTGAGGAAAATACCAAATACAAAATCAGACATTGAATTTGAAACTGGAAGTGAATCAGGAAAAATTTCATTCCTGGAGGACACTTGTTAGAAGTATTATAGGAAAATAAACACATGCCACAGATATTCCAAGAAAAAGACATAATCAAGTATTGAGTCAAGGACCTAAAGTCTTTTTGGTGAATCAGGAGAGGGGACTGGGATGTATGTGACTGGTTGGCATGAGGGGGTAAGAAATTAGCTCTAACTACCATCTTGCTGTAGGCCTGATACTTTTTTTAAAGTTTATTTATTTTTTTTAGTAATCTCTACACCAAATGTGGGGTTCAAACTCATGACCCTGAGATCAAGAGTTGCATGCTCCTCTGACTAAACCAGCCAGGGGCCCCAGGCCTGATACTTTTTGATCAAAGATGATAAATTTGTTGTTGTTGTTACTGCTGTTGTTAGTTTTAGCAAAGAGTGTCTATATACATGGGACACAGACATAGAAATTTTCTCTGTGCCAATAAGGCTGCTATATACAAAAACATCATTTATTTAACAGAAGTCAAAAACATCATTTATTTAACAATAGAGTAGTGGCTTGCAAACCCCTCTGTGCACCTGGGCAGTATTTCAAAATAAAAGATTTCTGGGTACCTATCCCAGAGATTTGCATTTAGTGGACCTAGCATGGACCAAGAATGTACATTTTGCAAAGACTCTTTGGGCAGTTCTGATGTGCTTGGGGACCACTGGTCTGAGGCGGACAACATTATACCCTCAGGCTGAATTAGTTATCTTCCACTAGGATGTCACTACTCTGATTGATAAAACCTTTCCATACATAAGGCCTGATCACAATTATCTAATGATGTGCACAAAGCCCACTTTAGGTTAGACCTTTCCCTCTCACTGGTTACTTCCCTCACTGCCCCCTGCTTACCACAGCCGAGAGCACAAAGAGGGGCGTGTAGGGGCTGAAGGCAGTTGCCAGTTTGCAGGCTTCCGCAGCTGAGAGCAAATGGTGGTCAAACTCCTTCAGCAAACCCTGTGAAAAAACAGGAGGCCAAGTGTTGTATTGACAATTATTTATCCATTAGCAAAAGTCAGGCTATGAAATTCCTTTGCTTTTCTTTCAGGATTCTGAGGGACCTTCTGCCCCTCATCACAACTATTTCAGAACAGTGCCAAGAAAGAGTTAAGTGGCTCGGGGGCGCCTGGGTGGCTCAGTTGGTTAAGCGACTGCCTTCGGCTCAGGTCATGATCCCAGGGTCCTGGGATCGAGCCCTATATCGGGCTCCCTGCTCAGCAGAGAGCCTGCTTCTTCCTCTCCCTCTGCCTGCCTGCTGCTCCCCCTGCTTGTGCTCTCTATCTCTCTCTGTGTGTCAAATAAATAAATAAAATCTTAAAAAAAAGAAAGAAAGAAAGAAAGAAAGAAAGAAAGAAAGAAAGAAAGAAAGAAAGAGTTAAGTGGCTCAAAAGACCCTAGGGTGTTGAGTGTCCTTTCCCCCAGCACCCATACACAATCCTGTCACAAACCCCGTCCCTCCCCAGAGAGGGCCTAATGTGTGCAAAAATTCACAATGCCTGCCTATACAAAATAATTGACACAAGTTTCTCTGGAGGATCATGCAAGTCTTTGTTCACAGAAACTCTGTGAACTTGCAGCCAGATTAGCTGATGATTTCTGCACTGTTCTTGGCAAAGAGCCTTTAAATGTATGATTTCACAGCAATTAAGACCCATTCATTCATCCTAGAAATACTGTTCTAGACATGAAGGAGATAACAGACAGTGAGCCTACAATAAGCTTATTTCCTATTGATGGGAGGGGATCAGTCAATACACAAAATGAGTAGAATGCATAGTATCTGACATGGTGCTAAGTGTTCCAGAGAAAAATAAAGCAGGAAGGGGTCACAAGGAGGTTCAGGATGGGGAGGCAGTTCAGTTTGCAATTTTTAAAAATTTAATCTTTTTTTTTTTTTTTTTTTAAGTAAGCTCTACACCCAATGTGGGGCTTGAACTCAGACCCTGAGATCAAGAGTCCCATGCTCAGCCAGGCACCCTGGCAGTTTATAGTTTTAAACAATCATCAAAGACAACTTCACTGAACAAGGGCTATAACCCTTTTCTTGTGTGTTGGTCAGATAGCAAAAGCAACATTTTGCTAAGACTCAGATTGCCAGCAGCAAGCTGCATGTGTTCTTATGCTAAGTAATTACTATTAAATACGGTTACCATTGTCACTTTAGTATTTAATAAAAATGGCAATCTTCATGATAATATTAAGCCTTTCAATACCAGTGCAGTGCAGGAGAGCAGTTTGATGTCTATGCTAATGCTCTAGACTGGTCAGAGATCTGGGTTCTGCTCTTAGTATTCTTTCTTACTGGGTGTGCAAACTATAGAGCTCACTTAGTTTCTCTGGACCTCAGTTTATTTTTCTCTTAAATGGGAACAATACCTTTTGCTCTACCTACCTCATAGGGTTTTATGTGGCTCCTATATATTGAGTTGTAAAGGAATGCATAAATATTAGTAATGAGAACTTAGACAAGTGACTGATACTCTGATTTGAACAGAGAGGTAATTAAAGTTTTAAAATTGTTACCCCTTTGGGGCACCTGGCTGGCTCGGTCAGTAGAGCACGCAACTCTTGATCTCAGGGTTGTAATTTCCAGCCCCACATTGGGTGTAGAGCTTACTTAACAAAATGAAATCTTTTTTTTTTTTAAGATTTATTTATTCATTTATTTGACAAAGAGAGACACAGCGAGAGAGGGAACACAAGCAGGGGGAGTGGGAGAGGGAGAAGCAGGCCTCCCGCGGAGCAGGGAGGTGGTACGGGGCTCAATCCCACGACCCTGGGATCATGACCTGAGCCCAAGGCAGACGCTTAACGACTGAGCCACCCAGGCGCCCCAACAAAATAAAATCTTTAAAATTGTTACCCCTTTACCTTATCACTGAGGTAGCCCAAGTGTGGAAACGGAATTTTTGATGATTTGAAAGGAAATCAGTGGGATGCAAAGCACTGATCGCCTCGATGATATTCATTCATTCACTTGTCATTTTTTTTAGTACCCTTGTATGTCTGGTACTGTGCTAGGTGCTAAGATAATACAGCTAAATAGGACACCATAGGAATTGTCCCCAGGATTGTTCACGTGACTCAAAGAGGGGAGACACTTGTGCTCCCTGACTCCTGGAGAGAGAATGGGATTGATGCACCAATCACCAAAAATGCTGGCGGTTTTGTGAGGTGATGCCACCTGCACCATGGTTTTGACATGTGATAATTACCAAGTTAATTTGTGGATTGTTTTTAAACTTTTCGTAATCTTTTTTGCTCATGGAAACAAAGATGTCTGCCAGTATACCTAGTGACGTGGAAATACCCTGTAAGAAACAAACAAACAGAACACAGATTAGGAATTCATGGTCAATTACCGCTCTCATCTCAAGGCCTAAAGGCAAAGATCAGTCCTCCATATGAACTATCTCTGCGGCTGCTCTTCTTATTCTTACTGTGATTGTTATTTTGACAGTGGAAATACTTCTAAACTGGGTACCACAGGGCTTGAAAGATCATCATAGCCTGAGGACACAGACCTAATGTAAATGCAGCTATTTCTTAGTTGGGCTTTACTGGACTGTCAACACTGACTTCTCCATCCTGCTAGGCATAAAGAATTGGCTCCAGCAAGAGTCCTTGTGTCCCATTCTGTCTGTGTCATCAACGGATTGTAGGCAATGGGACTGCTGATACAGCTCAGGGAAATGAGATAACCCAGTGTTCCAGTGAACAAGGAGAATATTCCCACAGAGGCACAGAGCATGAAAACATCAAGTAGGAAAGCAGATGTTGCCTCTCGATTTCTTGGATAAAGATGCCCCAGAAACAATTAGTTGGAGGAAAATGATCTTACATCTAAGCAACTTGGCCATCTCAACTTGGCTGTGGAATCAGGTAAAGGCTAAATCTATAATCAAATAGATAGATGAATGGAAATAAATATATAATGTTTATATTATATAAGTAAATGTATATTGAGAAATAAATACATAAATAGATACAAATATGTAAATAGATAGAAATATATATATAAATAGATACTTAGACATGAATGCAGAAACACCAAATACATGCCAGGAGTCCAGCTGTGAGTGGGGACAGGGCAAGACACAAGAAGAAGTTCCCAAACGTTTCTGGCCCTGTGCCCATGCAGAATCGATAAACATAGAACTAATAAACTTGATAAATGATACACTGAGATACTCATCCTAAGACAAATGTAGGAAAGGAGAAAAAAAGCACTAGATACATCACCTTTCTATCTGGCTGAGGAAGTGTCAGATATCCTATGATGGAGGTCCAGATTAGCTCTGCTGCTTCATACCACATCCCTGGAAAAAGAGGGAGAGACGGCACAAACTGCTAGTATCTGTGTATTGTGTTAGAAAATACCTTTGAGAACTAATACAGAAAGAAGATTCATTGGCTCCTGTTAGGAAAATTTCGGGCTGAATTATATTGACAGCAATCAGCAGATAACAATCTGCTGGAAAAACAGCAACCTATTTTTCCAGTTGGTTTAATTCTTCCCTTTCACAGAGAAACAGTAAGAATTATATGTGTGTGTGTGTGTGTGTGTGTGTGTGTGTGTGTGTATAAAACCAACTCCATTATTTACAAGAATACTAATTACCATTCTATGTTAAAAATTTTCAAACACTTTAGTTTGCATATTTATTTATTTATTTGAGCACCTGCAGCTCCTTTTTATTCTTCCTTTTTGTTGTTTTTTAAAGTCTTCTGCCTTCAGGTGAGGAAAGGGCTTGGGGATAGGCTAATAAGCCCACGCCCCCCCCCCCCCCCCCCCCCCCCCCCCCGGGCCTCCTTCCTGCCCCCCAGCATATCTCCCTCCCTCCTCCCTCCAGCCTACAGCAGAGGCTCTGCCCTGTTTCCCTCCCTCCTCAGGACCCCTCCTTGGGACCAACCCCCTCAACCCCCATGTTCAGGTTGGCCTGTCTGTGGGGACAGTGCTAGAAGCCCTCTCCTGTACTGCTGGCAGAGCACTCAGGCTTGCTGGGCTATAAACAGCTTGGGCGGGGCCATGCACTTTAAAGCACAGCTAGCATTCTATAAGTTTTGCTTGACAAACTCAGGAATGCCCTCTGAGGAATGAATGGGTAAGGTGTCAGGGTGGTGTAGAATAAGGTGTCACTCTAGCACATGGAGTCCTGTAGAACTGAAAGTCAGACTCCAGAAATAATACCGAGAACCCTAAGGTTAGCATCAAACTATACAACTGTGTATTCCTTTAACAAAGCTCAACATAAAATATTTTGTTCTATTAATGTTCATAACACTCCTGGGATCTTAAATGTCATTTTTTTTTCGATGAGGAAACTCAGCGAAGTGGGGATTAGCAATTGTAACCAGACGCAAATAGAAAATTCCATGGTAAAATCTCACAGCCAGACTTTGTAAATGAGCCCTGAGAGGCTGAATGTCTGATGACCGTACCTAGCTTTTGCAGAATTTGCCCTCTGATCTGTATGCAGACTGACTGCACCAGGACCTTGTCGCTTTCATTTCTGTACAGCCAGGTACCTACAACAAAAGGGGAAAAAAGCAAAGTGACTTTAGCTTTGAATTATCAAGGAAATAGCCTGGTGAAATGAAACCATTTCATGCCTTCATGAGCACATGTGATCCAGATTAGAGAGATGATCTTTTCTCTACATTTAGGGAAAGGTTCCACCTCCTTGCTGTAACCTACAAGGCTTCACAGACATGAATTCCTGTCTGGTCTCCACCTCTCTCAACTGACTACGTCCTGCCACACTGACTTCGTTTGCGTTCCTTATCATGGGAGCTGTCTCTTGCTGCATGGCATCTGCACTTGCTGTTACCTCTGCCGGGGATCCACTTCCCTCTGGTTCCTGAGGAGACCAGCTCCTCCTTCCAGTCCACCCAAAATTAGTTTGGAAGTTGAGACTGATGAATGCACACGCACACCAAGAAGGCATGAAAAGATTTAGTACTCTCATAAGGAGCCTTTCTGAGGAGAGCAGGCAGGCACCCAAGCCGGTCCATCTGACGTGAGTGAAGAGTGGTGAGTGGCTTTGGTTTTTACTGTGATTAGGGTGTGGGGCTGGGGTAAAGTCTCCCACAAGCTACACTCGGTTTACTGATGAGTAGGTTTAAAACAAACCAAAAAACAACCCCCTCCCCCAGCCTGGGACAATGGGGGGTGGGAGAAGGCTGGGGCCTTAAAATTGTCAGCAAACACCAAAAATAGAGTCAAATTCATTATTACACCCTCTTGATTCTGTGCCGCATCACCTTCTCTGTTTTCTCCCCAGCTTTTAATCCCAGTGTGTGTGTGTGTGTGTGTGTGTGTGTGTGTGTGTGTGTGTGTGGAAGATGGGAAGTGTGCATACCATAGGTTAGTGATGGTGGCCACAAATGAGGGATGTATGGTCAATATCTGTATTCCAAACTGCCTCCCCACTGGAAATGTCAATAAGGTTCAAGGAGCTTGGGAACCTTGGATCCAAGCACACTGGGACTAAAAGTCTACTGGAGGTTGTATTCAACTTACTGGGAAACTTGTTGACTTTAATGCCCAGAAATTCAGACAAGATATCTGAAGATTTAAATGATTTGTTACCCAAATTCCAGGTAGATCTGGAGACGTCTAGTGTCCAGTAACTATTAGGTCATTCAGTTGCTTTTAAACTAGAACTCCAGTAGGGACTGCAGGTGAAGGTCTTTGTGAAGATATGAAAGCACCTTACCTGTTGCTCCGTTGTTGCTTATTAGACTGCTCAGGATATACTCTGCTTTTAAAAGTTTCCCTGAAAAGAAGCAACCAAATGCTACACAATTAGTTCTGAACATTTGCCTTCAGTACTACTAATAAGTTTATGCTTTAAGATTAACACATTATAAGAGGGAACATAACCTCTCTTGGAAACATTCTATTTTAAAATTTAAAGTCAGGGACACCTGGGTGGCTGTCGGTTAAGTGATGGACTCTTGATTTCGGCTCAGGTCATGATCTCAGGGTCGTGAGATTGAGCCCCACGTCAGTCTCCCTGTTCAGCAGGGAGTCTGCTTGAGATTCTCCCTCTCCCTCTGCCCCTCCCCCCGCTCTCTCTTTCAAATAAATAAATACATCTTTAAAAAAATAAAAATAAAATTTAAAATCAATAACTACATCATCCACAAAAGTGAACAGAAAAGATGACATTTCCAGGAATTGGTAAGGTGGGAAGTTGTACAGTGTCTGAAATGGCAATTAGATTTACACACATACACACATACACATACACATACACATTCATTCATATAGAATAAGGCTTGAGAAGTAAAGGCAAACCCTTGTAAAACCTTATGTCTTCTTATCCAAATGGCCAACAGGCACATGAAAAAGTGCTCAACATCACTCGGCATCAGGGAAATCCAAATCAAAACCTCAATGAGATACCACCTCACACCCGTCAGAATGGCTAAAATTAACAAGTCAGGGAACGACAGATGTTGGCGGGGATGTGGAGAAAGGGGAACCCTCCTACACTGTTGGTGGGAATGCAAGTTGGTGCAACC
>NW_027397066.1:92486575-92490149 GCF_003265705.2 Callorhinus ursinus | reverse complement strand
AAGACTATGAAAGAAAGAAAAGAAAAAAGAAAAGGAAAGAAAGAAAGAAAGAACAAGAAAGAAAGAAAGAAAGAAAGAAAGAAAAGAAATGAGGGAAGGAAAGAAATGAGGGAAGGAAAGGAAAAAAAAGCATATTCTGAAATCATGACTTATTGTCTGATTAAAATTTATTCATACCAATGTGTTTAGAAAGAGAGCAATAACATGAAATACTTGTGTAAATGAATTTTACCAAAGGTATCTTTCTTTTTAAAAGTTATATTTTCTAATTAGGTTTTTTAAAAAGATTATTTGAGAGAGAGAGAGAGAGCATGCACATGAGCAGGGGAAGGCATAGAGGGAGAGAGAGAATCTCCAGCTGACTTCCCACTGAGTGAGGAGCCCTCACATGGGGCTTGATTCCAGGACCCTGAGATTACAACCTGAGCTGAAATCAAGAGTTGGACGCCTAACCAACTGAGCCACCCAGGCACCCCTCTAATTAGGTTTTGCTGATATCTAAGGATGGGTATTTTTAAAATATATTGATTTATATTCACCAAACTTGCTGAATGTCTTAATTCTAATACTCTGTGTAATTTTTGAGGTTTTCAGTGTGGGCAATCGTACTATCTACAAATCCTGATAATTGTGTTTATTCATTTCTAATCTTTATATCTCTTATTTCTTTCTCTTTTTTCATTGCACTGGGAGGACTTCCAGGTCAGTATCAAATAGAGGTGATAACAAGATACATTTTTTTTCTTTACTTGATTTTAAAAGGAATATTTCTAGTTTTTCATCAGTAATTTTGCCAAGGTTTTCGATTGCTTCCTTTTATCAGGTTAAGAAGTCTCCTCTTGTGCAGCTATCAGCTTATTGCCTTTCAGCACCAAATTCACCCTTCATTGCCTGCTTTGCAATAATGGGAATGGACCTTGTAAATATTTCTCCTTTGCCAGCTTTGTCATTAAAGGGTGTGGACAGACACTGCAAGGGAGACTGCTTCTCTTCCTGATTTAGTGTGCAATTCTTGCCAGGCTCCCGCAGTGCATGTAGCTTCTCCAGTGCCTGCCTCCTGCAGCGTTCCTGGCTTCTCCTGTGCCTTCCTCCTCCAACACAGGTGGCTTCCCCAGCACTTGGCTCAGTGTGCAGAGGTCAGCAGCACCGAGCGGCCGGCAGCTTTCCTGAAGCATCCTCTCAGGTGACTTCGCAGTGGAGTGCTGCCAGGGAGTGACGTCCCCAGGAATGTGTCCTCCTGGCATTCCACAAAGGCAGCTTTGTGGTGAGTTCCAAGGCACCTTTCTGTGGATGGCTTCCCCCAGCACCCAAGAAGGTGGATTTCCAGTGAGTTCTGCTGGCATGGAGCCTCCTTGACTTCTCTGCCATCCTGTGAGCCATGGTAGTGCCTTCTCCAACAAGGTCTGGATCGCAGTCCTGGTGTGCCTGCCTGTGGGGTTGGGAAATTTTTCTTATTTGCTCTATCTCAGTACAAGGGATGGTGGCTGATCTTTATAACTGCTTATCCTGTATTCTTTAGAGTTTTCTTTTCTACTAATCTTTTCTACTTTCTTTTCTACTAATACTACTTATTAGTAATCCCTCATTAATCCCCTGACATAGTTAATAACTCTTTATATTAAACTCTCCTTGTTCAAATTACTGTGTTGTTTCTGTCTCCTGACTGGAACCTGACCAAGACCATCTCTAACCTTACTTTGTATTTTTAACCTAAATGGGTAGAAAATTTTAAAAAACCCTTCTCACATCAATTTAGGTGAACACATAGTTTTCTTGTTTATTCTATCCATGAGGTGAACTGAATGAATCAGTTATGACATTAGTATTATTATTATTTAGTAAGCTCTACACACAAGGGGGTTTAAATGCATAACCCCGAGGTCAAGAGTCACATGCTCTACCAACTGAGCCAGCCAGGCACCCCTGAATGAATCCACTTTTAAATATTTAACCATCCTTGGGGCGCCTGGGTGGCTCAGTCATTAAGCGTCTGCCTTCAACTCAGGTCATGATCCCAGGGTCCTAGGATCGAGCCCTGCATTGGGCTCCGTGCTCCACGGGAAGCCTGCTTCTCCCTCTCCCACTCCCCTTGCTTGTGTTCCCTCTCTCACTGTGTCTCTTTCTGTCAAATAAATAAATAAAATCTTTAAAAAAAACCAAATATTTAACCATCCTTATATATCTGGAATAAGCCTTACTTGACTATAATGTATTTTATTAATTTAATATAATGCTGGTCAATTTGATAATAAATTTTTTGCATCTGATAAATTATGTAAGTGATACTACCAGGTAATTTCCTTTTATTTTTATCTTAATTAGTTTGACCTGTGCATTTACCAATTCTTTATTTGCCATTGCTTTTTTTTTGCTTGGTAGATGCTTAATGATGCTTAACGACTGAGGCATCCAGGGGCCCCTACCATTGCTTTTTGAATCTCCTACGTCATCTTTATAGATTCAACTTCTTACTTAACAAAATACATTCTTTAATGTGTATGTGAGAGAGAGAGAGAAAGAGGGAGAGAAATGTCTTGAGAATAATAAATATTTTTAGTCTTTGTCTGAGAATGTCTCTTTTGTCCTCACTTATGAATGGTGACTTTGCTGAGTATAAAATTCTAGGTTGAAAGCTATTTCCTCTCAAATTTTTTTGGTAGATCCCATTGCTTTCTGGACTCTGTTGTTCCTGATAAGATGTTTTATGTCAGTCTAAATATAGTCCCCATATACATAATCTGTCTTTTCTCTCTGTTTCCTTTAAGATTTTCTCATTGTTTGATTTTCTGTAGTTTCACCACACTGTGTCTAGGTGATTTTTTTAAAAAAGAAGTTTGCTCAAGGTTGGGTCCACCTCTTCAACACAAAGACGTGTTTTTCTCTAATTCCAGTCAGTCCTCTCAGAAGTCCTATCATGCTTATGTGCTTTTTTCATTCTATTCTCTAAGTTCTAAAAATTCCTCTTTCATATTTTCATCTACCTAACTCCATATGCTTCATTCTCAGTATTTTCCTTAAATATAATTTCCAGTTCCATCACTTTCTCTCCTGCTGTTAGATCTGCTGCAGGAATGCATTTCCAGTAGGTCAGTCAGGGGGTTGGAACACCTGAGAAACTGGCCCAGGAAATTTATCTTTATTGGAAGGCTGTTACCACTCCCCTATAACAGATGGGCACATATTTAGAATCTTTGGATAGTCCTTTTATTAAAAATTTATTTATTTATTTTTAAAGATTTTATTTATTTGAGAGAGAGTGAACCCACACATGAGAGCATGAGCAAAGGGGGGAAAGACAGAGTGAGAGGTAGAAGCAGGCTTCCGGCTGAACAGGGAACCTTGCGTGGGGCTTGATCCCAGGACCCACGGATCATGACCTGAGCAGTAGGCAGACAATTGACTGAGCCACTCAGGTGTTTCTTTCTTTTCTTTTCTTTTCTTTCTTTCTTTCTTCCTTTCTTTTCTTTCTTTTCTTTCTTTCTTTCTTTCCTTCCTTTCCTTCCTTTCCTTCCCTTCTTTTCTTTTTTCTTTCTTTCCTTTCTTTCCTTCTTTCTTTTCTTTTCTTTTTTCTTTT
>NW_027397066.1:92386565-92486475 GCF_003265705.2 Callorhinus ursinus | reverse complement strand
TTTCCTTCTTTCTTTTCTTTTCTTTTTTTTCTTTCTTTCTTTACTTTCTCTTTCTTTCAAGTTTTTATTTATTTATTTATTTATTTATTTATTTATTTATTTATTTATTCATTCATTCATTCATTCATTTGAGAGAGAGAGAGTAGGCATGAGCTAGGGAAGGGGCAGAATATTAGAAGGACAAGCAGA
This sequence comes from Callorhinus ursinus, assembly GCF_003265705.2. NCBI lineage: Eukaryota > Metazoa > Chordata > Mammalia > Carnivora > Otariidae > Callorhinus > Callorhinus ursinus. The sequence goes on along the minus strand of NW_027397066.1, from coordinate 92,486,286 downwards.
CTCTATGCTGAGTGGAGGGGCCCCACTTGGGGCTCGATTCCACAACCCTGAGATCATGACCTGAGCCAAAATCAAGAGTCGGACACTTAACCGACTGAGCCACCCAGGTGCCCCTGGATAGTCCTTTGCTAGTCAATGGAGGTCTGGAGAACAGCAGCATCAGTGTTGTCTGGGAGCTGGTTAGAAATGCAGAATCTGAGGCCCTGCCACATACACACTGAATTAGGATCTGCATATTTTTAAGAAGATTTATTTATTTTAGAGAGAGAGAGAGAGTGCATGTGTGCACGAGTTGGGGGGTAGGGCAGAGGGAGAGGGAGAGAATTCTTTAACAGACATCCTGCGGAGCATGGAGCCCGATGTAGGGCTCCATCCTAGGACCCTGAGATCATGACTTGAGCCGGAACCAAGAGTTAGCCGCTTAACTGACTGAGCCACCTGTATTTTTTAAATTTCTGAAAATTCTCTTTAGTTCTTTTTCAAAAGAGTGAATTCATTTTCTTTTCCTGTTGCATTCTGTTCTTTAAACGTACTATTTTTTTAAGCCATGTGAGTCTTTCAGGTTGTTCTATTTTTATATTTTGTTTTGGAGGGCCATTTTTCCTGTGTTTTGTTGTACATGCTGCTCTTCTCTCACATGTTTCATTTCCTTTTGTTGTTTATACAGTTTAACCAAGGGCATCTTCAGCAAGGATTATTCTCCTGTGGGATTCCTATTCCTCCGGAGTGTGGATGTTTCTCTAGAACATAGTTTTGTACTTGATATTCTGCTGGGCCCCAAAAATGTCAGTCCCGAACTAGTTTTTTGTTATTTGGGGGGATCACCTCCCTTGTGGGTAGGGTAAATTCAGACTCCTCACACACATTTGGCATTGTCTTGGGGTTTTTATTTATTTGGGGAGTTTTTTTTTTTTTTTTTGGCCTCTACCCCAGAGCTTGGGTAGAGAGTAAGCTTCCTTGCCACTTCTCCAGGTGAGCTGGTGGAGCTGTTCAGTCCCCTCTCATAGCTGTGCCAACCTTTGAGAATTCCCGCTTTATGCAAATATTTCACTCCTCACATAGTCCCATGGACCTGTCTCTTGCCCCTACATGGGGATTAAAATGACAGTCCCTTCCCCTAGGACCATATTCAAGTGTAAACCCCTCTGGCTCATGAGCAGTAGTTTTAACTTTGAACACTTTCTGTGTTCCCACACTTAAAAAAATATTCACAATATCTATGTAATAGGAGAAGATTTTATACTTGCTTAATCCTCCATGTGAAAGAAATGAAGATTTGAACCTTTATCTCTAATTATGGCTTAAAATGTTTTCCTCCTAATTTTAGGCAAGAGTGAGCTGGGCAAGCCCAGGATGTTCTCTACTGTGTCTGAAATCCCATGTTGAATGCCCTGACCTTTGGCATGTGTTTTGGGTGGATACCAGGAAGGGCTGAGTCAAAGGGATAACAGTAGAATTGTGCGGTCCCTTCATATTACCTTTATTCCTCTTCCTTACTCCTTATAATATCATACAGTCCTCTCATTTCTCCACCCCAGGAGTCCCAAATGCTGAGAATGGAGACTCCTTCTTATGGTACCTTCTCTACCAGGACGCCACCACTGCTCTAAGCCCCTCTCTCTCTGAGACACCCAGTGTATGGGGAGGCTTAAGAGTTGTTTGGGGTGGGGGTGGGGGTGGGGGAACTGAGTGGCACAGTCGGTTGAGCGTCTGACTTGATTCCGGCTCAGGTCGTGATCTCAGGGTTGTGAGATCAAGCCCTGCATTGAGCTCTGAGCTCAGCGTGGGGTCTGCTTGAGTTTTTCTCTCCCTCCACTCCCACTGGTGCACTCTCATTCTCTCTCTAAATTAATCTTAAAAAAAAAAAAAGTTGTTTGAGGGGAGAAGTTCACAAAACTCACTTAACTCTGAGACTGTGTTTGTTTTCTTGTGGCTCTTCTGGTAGTATCTTTGAGGAAAAGACAACCCAACTGCTGGGAACTAAGATCTAGGATTTTATCTTAGACATAGGATACGTATCAACAGAGGAGCATACTGCTCATGATGCTCTCTAGGCTTACTTGTTATCACGGTTAGAAGCATGAGAGAAACAAGTGAAAAGATCAGTGTGGCTGTGTAAAACAAAGCTATCAACATGCCTGCCTTCTGCTTAACCTCAATTTTCATGTCGCACTATACCAAATCTGTGTCTCATAAAATAGGCCACATGGACTCTGTTCCAAGTTCTAAGTGAGGAGAACCAATGTTAGAACGCTGCCTGTGCATGCCCAGCTTCACCATTCTGTTCTCCCTACAGAATGCTATGCACACACATCATCGCCATCCGATGCCATCCGAAGGAACATTAGTTGTCAGGTTTCCCTCATACCCCAAATATTATAAACTCCAAACATTGTAAAATGTCCCAAGTCAGGGATATTGGAAGGAAGAAAGTTTTGCCAAGTTCAACTCTGTCCCTGCAGTTACTCTAGGAAAGTAATAAACACGGACACAATTTATGCACAGCTGCAAGAACTTGAAAGTGAATGAAGTTGGGCTTTTGAAAAGTGAACCTCCACAAGCCCATTTCTCTCATGTCCTTTTATCTCTGTCCCTCTCTGCATCCAACAATTGTCCCATTTAGTATAGTCAGTACAGTTCCTTTTCAAAGGAAATGAAGTAAAGATATTTTAACCCCTTGAAGACCGGACTTACTTAAACAATAACAACAGCTAAAATCAATTTAAAAAATGAGCCAGTCCTGTTTCTGGGAAGGGCAAATTTGCCTTCTACTTTTGTCCTTTATTCTTTCACTCTTAGAAATGAGGATAGCAGGCTACACATTTCTCAACCTCATGGTTATCAGTAATTTAAATAATTCCAAAATTCTATAGAAGTAAACTTCACTGTAATACATAGCAGGCCTTTTCTCCCTCCAACTGCCCTCTACAGTACATCCTAAGTTAGAATGTCAGCCTCATTTTTCATTTCATTCAAAGTGACAGAAGGAAAAAAAAAAAGGATACTTTAGGGCCTAATCAGGTACTGTACCGGTGTTCCCAGTGATGGAAAAAACCCCTCAAATTACTTCAGTGGATTTGTCAGCTCTATTGTTAGCATAGTCAAGTGGCCCTACAGAAAGGAGACAGGCGAACTAAGAGAAAATAGTCGAATTTTAATCTGCTTTTTAAAGGCTCTTGGTCAGAAGTATAGCAATTCAGATACCCCTGTTTGAAAGCAGCAGGACAGATTTGTTAGAAGACAAAAGCTCCAATTAGTATTTTCCACACCCTTTCACAATTTTCTCTACTGCTTCTGGCTCTGAAACCCTTTATGCCAGGGCCTTTGTGCTGGCAAGAGGCGGGTGGAAGGGCACCTCGGAGGGCCAGGGGCGGGGAGAGCCCGCCGCTTGAAAAGATGGCCCACAGGCCCGGGTGCCCGCCGTCCCCCCGCCGAAGTCAAGTAGCCCCGGAGCGCAGCCGAGCCCCCGGCCGGCCGCACGGCCGCAGGACCGCGAGGGGCCAGCAGGAGGGAAGCCTACCTGAGTTGACCGAGATTCGGGCTTGGCGAATCACCACCTGCGGGGCAATGGGCGTTGCTGGCTGCAACTTGTGGAGCCCCTTGGCGACCTGCAGGAGATTGCCGGAGACGTCGAGCCCGTACAGGAAACGGTCGCTTAAGAACACAATGGCTGCAGCCGTGGTACAGTCGCGGGCGCGGATGGAGGCTTTCAAGCACGCCTGCAGGAACATCCACGGGACAGAATGAACCAGACGGAAGCAGCGCCCGGCGGAAAAAAGAACGCCGCCCTGGGACCAAGCTTAGGCTTCTAGGTGTTTTGTCCTCCCTTCCTTTCTTTGTTCCTTCCTTCCTCCCTCCTTCCCTTCCTTCTCGTCACTCTTTCTTTCAGTCAAAACAAGAACAACAAAACCTAGAACAAGAGGAAGAAACAAACTTTATTGGGTGGCTGAACCGAAAGAAAAAAAATAAATAAGGAAAAATCCAAATCAATTGTGAGATAAAACCTTTCTTCCATTTCCTTTTCCCCACTACGTTTCCAAAATTATACAAGTGATACATGCATATTTCCTGTTCTTAGAAAATTCAAACAACACAAGGTAAAAATGAAAAGTGCCCCTTAGTTTCCTGACTCTTTACCTTATGTTTTCCACTCCTCCTCCGCAATCTCTTTCTCATTCTTCCTCATCCTGGTTTCAGAGCGATCCTTCTAGAAACTTCTACCCTATTGTATATGTAGACATTAATTGATTCCCTGTCTTGCCTTGCTCTCTCCCCCCCTTTCTCCTCTACCTCTTTTTCTCTCTCATAAATGAGATTACACTAGACATACTGTTATGTTGGTTAGTTCTTTCAGTCATCTTAGCATCTTGAAGAGCGTTCCACATCAGTTCATAACGCTCTGCTTCACTTATTGCCTACATTTTAATTAAGAAGAAATACAGAATTTTAGGTAACATTTTAAATTTAACTTATACTTAGTTAATGAAGAAAACAAGAAAAAGAAGAAAACAGGCCCGAAATGAAAGTGTAACATAAAGAGTGAGAAGTGAGGCAAACCTGTACGGAAAAACATCATCTTTTGATCTCCAAGGTGTTATACTCAAGATATTCAAAGTCATGTGGCTAACAGCATAAATGAGTTTCCCACTGAGCAGTATTTTCTCCATTTGCTAAACTAAATCAAGCAGTGTTTTCTGAGCATGTTGGCTCACCTATGAAGCCCAAGAAAGCATTGCTCATTTTCCTAGCACAATGTTACTACACAAAGCACTGCTTTCTTCACCACATAATCCTAAGTACTAACACTTACTAGATGGGTAAAACTAGATGCAGGGCACAGTGCTAAGTGCATTACATGTACTAATTCACTCACTCTTTACAACAATCCTAACAGGCAGATTCTATTAATTACCCCCATTTTATAGGTGGGAAACCTGAGACTCATAGAGGTTAAGTAACATGCCCAATGTCACATGACCTGTGACTAAGAGGGGAGATTTGAACACAGAAAGTCTAGGTCCAAATCTCACTTTCAAGTCCCATGTTGTACCGACTTTATTTTAAGAAAACAGGAGTTGGCTATCAATTACCTGATACTTGCAGTGATGCCAGTAAATACCAAATATGTAATCAGTGTTGTTACAGTTGCTGGTCTGAGCATGATTTACTTTAACAAATTGAAACTAAGAGAGGACACTTTCAAACCGGGAGAGAGTAACCTCTGCTTTTCAAAGTCGGCCTGGAGCTGTTCTTTCAGAGTTTTAATTTGACACTTGTATATCTCTAGGTAAAATTGGCCTAAACTCTTAGATCTGGCCCATTCCAGAGTTCTACTGATGGTGCTTATTCACATGATTTGACTTTTGGTATGTATGTTTTGGTGTGCTGTTCTATAGCACTGCATGTAGAACATAACGCTTATATTTACGGGGTATTCATCAATCAGGTAATGCCAACCAATAACCAGCACAATAACCTTTCTATTTTCATACGGAGGCTTTCTTAACTCATTAAGGTTTTTAAGCTATCACTGTGTTTATTAAGTCCCGAAAGTGATCATTTGCATTTGTATTTATCCTTTTGTTCAAACTGATCACTGTTCTCATTGTGATAGAGATGCCAGTTATTAAGGGGGGATATCTCTTCTCTCTTGGTGTTTCCTTCCATGTGAAGGGAGCTGACTTCCTGTAGCACTCCTAGCCTCTCTACCACTTTACCCACTCTGCCCCAGGGGAGGTGGAACGGTTAATACGATTGGTAAATTTGGGAAGAAGAAACTGGCATGCCTGGCTTAGCTCTTCTCTTTTTTTTCCTTGGGAACAGCTGTCTAAGGGAACCAGGATACTCTGCTCTTGTGTATCACAAGTCTTATCTAGAAAGCCACCCTATATGTGGTGTTCTGCTTGCCCTTGTAATCTCTGTGACTGAATGGGGATGTCTACATAATTCTGGGGTTCAGCTAGCAGATCCCCTGTGCTCTAATATGAAGCTCTATCTTTCAGTTTAGGCTTTATCAGAATTAGAGGTAATGTTTAACCTCTTGTCTGCCTAACTCTTGATTTATTTCTGTTCGCTCAGAATCCAGGAGGGAAAGAATCCTGGATCCTCTCAAAGATCCCGGCGTTAATCATGGCCTAATATACCACAATCCTTTCTAAGGAAAACTGCGCTGCCCACAGTTCCTGCTTTTGAAACTGGCATGCATTTTGCTACTTTCCTTGACTCCATTTCCCTACCCCACCACCAGCTCAAAGCTAACCTAAGAGTACTCATCTGATCCCTGGCCCCATGACTCTGTGGCCTGGCTTGAAAAAATGAACTTTCAAATCTGAACTAAGAAACATAGAAAGAATGGTAGTCAGGGTAGAAAGAAGCAGAAAATAGAATGTAGCTAAGTCACCCTTAACGGGCAACTGCAGACTGAAGATGGAAGAATGATGGCTCTGAATCCAAATGTACCTTGTCATGAGTGCCATTCTTAGAGCTCCAGGCCTCCTTGATTGTTCCATTATGTTTTTATAATAATGTGCACCCCATTTTGTGAATTTGCTTGAGTGAACCTCTGTTCCTTCCAACCAAAAAAAGAAACTAAAACTGAAGTGTTCAAAACTTCTATTGAGAACTGTCAAATTTTAAAATGAGAATAAGTCAGTCAATTGACATTCATAAACTGTAAATTCAAGCGGAAAGGAAAATTTATGGTTTTATGTATGCCCAGCTCTGTTCACTAAGGCTGGTCTCTGGTCAAGAGTCCTTCCTATGCTAGGTACGCATGACACAGTCCTTTAGTTTGCAACCTCAGCAATTATTTGCAGAACGTGCAGCCTCTTCCACTGCTAGGCTTCCTGAAACATGTGTTTGGAAAGAGCAACACTATTGCTGTCACCCTGCTCGTGACCACTTATCTTGCAGGGTCCTCAGCAAGCCGTGGTGAGTTCCCTCTCTTTGAGGTTGCCCTTTGGTGTGTGCTTGATGGTCAGTTCTGCTCTCCTGTCTCGCAGGTGCCCCACTTCAGTTTTCAAGTACCCGTATATCTCCTTGGGATGCAACACTTAGTGACAGGCTATTTTCCAGAAATGATTCTCAATCCTTACCTCTCTGACAAAAATGGTTTCCATCATTGGAGCACCATCTAGTTTATGAAAAACATTCACAGACATTATCCCATTTGAATTTATAGTAACTATAACATCCAAGTAAGGTAAGGAAACTGAAGTTTCCAAATTTACAAAGTCCAAAGGGTCAGGGTCAGGCAGGAACCCAAGTCTATATCTTTTTAAAATAAATTTTCTTATTGTGGTAAACAATGCATAACATAAAATTTACCATCTTCACCATTTTCAAGAGTACAGGTCAGTAGTGTTTAGTATATTGTTGTGGAATAGGTCTCCAGAACTTTTCCATCTTGCAAATATGGAAGTCTATACTGACTAGACAACAACGCCCCCTTCCCCATCACAACCCAGCCCCTGGTAATCGCCGTTTTACTTTCTATTTCTATGAGTTTGATTATTTGAGGTACTTCAAGTAAGTGGAATCATACAGCATTTGTCTTTTTGTGACTGGTTTATTTCACTTAGCATAATGCCCTCAAGGTTCATCCATGCTGTAGCATGTGATGAAATTTCCTTCCTTTTTAAGGCTGAATTATTCCATTACATGTATATACCAAACTCTGTTTATCCATTCATCTGTTGATGGACATTTGGGTTGCTTCAAACTGTTGGCTATTGTGAATAGTGCTGCTAAGAATATGCACATGAAAATATCTCTTCAAGATCCTGCTTCCAATTATTGTGGCTATATATCCAGAGTAGAATATATGGATCATAGTGTAATTCTATTTTTAATTTTTTGAGGAAGTTCCAGACTGTCTTCCTTAGAAGTTGCACCATTTTACAGTCCCACCAACAGTGAACAGAGTTCCAATTTCTCCATATCCTTGGCCAACACTTGAGGAACACAGGTGTATTAAGGGTCAACTTTTCCTCTGCTTTCTCCCTATGGTCTGATCAAGGTGATTTTGCTCATTGTCTAATCTGGGCATAGGAAGCTGGGTCTTTGGAGCTAGTGCTAAACTTGTCACTCACTGAATCCAAGCAGTTTCTAAGGAAACCATATCCTTTATTACGATGAGCAAATTCTAAAATGGACAAAAAAAAAATTGAAAGGAGTGTTCTTGTTCTGTACTTAAAAGGAAAGGAAAGAAAAGAAAACTTCATAGGAGATGGCCTTCAATTTCAGTGTTTTGAAATTCTCTAGTAAAAGTTGGTACCATGAGAGCAAATGATGATTTGGTGATTAGCTGGACATTATTCCAGCAGACATGCTTCACACTGAGCTGCAAAGACACTTTGCAAATCCAGTGGAAACTTCTGTGAGGTGGTCTTCCTGACTTGAGACAATGGAGCTTCTAGGAGTCTGGGTAGGCCAAGGTGGCCAGAGTTCACAGGGAGAGCTGCACAAAGCAAGGAGTCCAGAGTTCTGAAGAGGGTTCCTCAAGTTTTCAGCAGAGCTCATGCATGGAAAGACACCACCCCAAAACTGGAGAAAGAACTACCTGAAAGGACTAGTAGAAACAGTCCCCAGCTTCATGTAGGACTTGTGTTTCCACCAACCAGGAAGGAAAATCTTGTTGTTCACATGGCATGGGGTAGAGTATTCAGAAGGGCATCACTTCAACAGTGAGACAAAATTAGAATAAGGTGGCTCTTGGCCCACTCTAAAAGTTTAGAAGCAAGCTTGAAAAAGATCAGTTTTGTAACTTGATTGAGTCCCAAAACGAAGCCCAAGGATCTTTATAGGCTCACAAAATACCCACTATCCTATGTGCTGAAATTTACAATGTCTGGCATCCAGTCAAAAATTACCAGGCATGAAAAAAAGCCCATATTGCAGAGAAAAAGGAATCAATAGAAACTGACCTCAAAATGACAGTTACTATAACTGTATTTCATCAGTTCCAGAAGGTAGAGTAAAAAATTAGTTGGAATTACAAACATGAGAGGGAGATGTAAAAATGATCCAAATCAAACTTCTAGAGATTAAAAAAACGTATCATGTCTGAAATGAAAGCACAGATATCTGAGTTTGTTTCCTAGCTGCCATTTATTTGCCATGGCAAGTTACTGAAACTCTCCGAGTTTCAATGGCTTCATCTGTGAAACGTGGATAGTATTTATTTGCAGTGCTGTTACAGGATTAGAGGAAATGTGAGTCAAGTGCTCAGCACAGGGCCTGGCATACGATGGGTGCTTAATAAATGACAGGGAACTCTGTGGGGAAAAAAAATAGGAAAAATAAGTCAGTTCCTGCATTCCTACTCTCCTGCATGACAAAATAGCAAGAAAAGACAGGCTCTGGAAATAAATGTCCACGGAGTTTTCAATAGAGTAGAGAGGAAATAATAGATCATGTGTAGAACATCTCTAAGGCTTATTTCAGAAAATGGCTAAGCCTCTAATTTCTTTTAACCTCTTTCTTCTCTTGAGCAACTCTGAGGAGTGATGCTACTAGAAACGGAGAAAGAAAAAGGAAAACGAGTGGGCTTGATGGCAGTTGGTGAAGGAAAGCTGGTTCCTGAAAGGGGGCCTTCTCAGCACGTGCGAGTTGCTTTTGGCTGTCGCCAATGGAGGAATCCCTCCCCGAGCACCTGTAAACTGATGCTGCAAACACCCTATTCTGCATCCCACATGGACACGCCATCTATTTGAGCAGAGAACATTGCCTAATCTATTTTTCCCCCTTCGACTCTTAATAGATTGGAGCACAAAAGCCCGAGAGAGGGTGACCTGCCAGACAAAGGCCCTTTGAGTTCCCTGGAAAAGTAGACTTGGAGGAGGATGGAAGGAATCCAAGTGGCCCTATTATTTCCACTTGCACTAATTAGACATTTTTCTGTCAGCTATTGAGCACTGCTGAGAGGCCAAACTCACTGAATTCATTTCTAAAGTGTTTACAGAAGTTTGCATCTGTTTGTGTCTCTTCAGGAGGAAAATAAGCACTTCAATAGCATTGTAGAAAATCTAAACGAAGCACCCTATTCTGGAGGGACCTGGCATCCCCACAGCTGCATAATTTAACTCCGTTCAGGGCCGAACCTCTCGCATCTCTCTCCAAAACCTAACGATGCAAAATACAGAGAAGTCAACTCAGGAGAATCTTTTCTTTCTCGTCATTGTCTTTTCTCTCCCTCTTTTGAAACAGCGGCATGCTGTGCACTATATACAGATTTAGGTGGGTATCATTCTTGTGGCCCCTCTCTCGCGTTTCTACCAGCACTCTGAGAAATTAATACCCACTTTCATTTGCTGCCAAGTGAGGGGATAGTAAATTCCTCAGCAGCAACGCAGAATACATCACCATCCTGGGAATCTCCCCCAAATGTACGCCCGGGGAGCGCTCTGACTTCAGAAGGAGCGGAATGAAAGGAGGCCAGAGTGTGTGGCAGGAAAGGACACTAAAAGGGAAAGTTTCCCTACATGGTAAAATGTGCCTGGGTTATGCACAACTAGATTAACATGAAAGAGAGTCCCTCCCCCATCCCCACTCCCCAAAAAGGAAAGAAAAAGAAAACAACACAAAAACCCTAACCCACTGCCTACATGGGCAGTGCCTTTGAAATGCATATTGGTCGACATGGAATTTGATTCAGGATTCTTTTGTTTGGGGTTGTAGGCCTATGACTGACCTGCCATCACAGAGGACTCAAAAATATGATCTTTTTAGACAATCTCACAGCAACAGAATTTTAGTGTTGGAATCAACATAGGATAACTAAAAAAAAAACAAAAACAAAACAAAACCCTCTAACAGGAATTCTATCCCTTTATCTTCCCTCAGTCTGATGTAAAGGCTGTCAGATTGTCCACATGGCCACCAAATTGTGTTTTTCTTATTGACTGATCATATTCCAATACAAATATGTGGATGTAGGTAAGAGAGAGTCCTGGATTTCTAGAGACAGCTTACAGATGTGTGTGTGTGTGTGCACACGCGCGAGCGCACGTGCGTGCACGCAACAACCCTGCAGTTGTTTTTTCACATTTGTTTTCAGAATGGAAATACAGGGTTCTAATTGAGTTTATGGCACAAAAGGAACTTCATGGCTAGAAAGCTGAGTCAGGTGGTAAAGGAATTAAACTCCACAATGAGATTTCAATACACAGATGATTGAAAAAATGCTAAAGAGCCTTTGCTAAGGGCTTTTGCTGAAGGGCAGCAAGGAAAAGTGTGTGCCGTTTTCATGGTTCCTTGCATTAGTGCTAGCCCCTGCCGATGCTGAGCATCAAGTTTGGGTCCCAGCTATGGGTTCAAAGCCGAGATGCGTTCGCAGCAATGACAATGGCAGCTGTTCTCTAGGGGGGCTGGGTGAGGGGACTCAGAACTGAAGCCATCTGGCATTGCAATTGGCAGGAATAGTGTAAAGGGAAATTATTGCTGCATAGCAAATTGGGAGATTGGAAAAAGGCAGGGGAAAGTGGGGGAAGATGTCCTGAGGTGAGGAATTAGCATAATAAGCAAATGAAAAGTGATGATACCTGCATAGTTATACATCAACATTAAAAGCAGAGTAAGAGTAGAAGCCATTGAACTGGACTACTCAAGGTCAATGGAAGACCAAGCATGTCATGCTCCGTATTCATCCACCCAACTGAAATGTGGAGAGGGAGGAAGAGAAAAAAACTTGAATTTTCCTAAGGTTTATGCCCAAGGCCGGTTAACATTTCATCAGCCTTCCTTTGTTTTACCAGTGGAACATGAAGATTCAAGCCCTTTTGGAAAATAATTGTGTATCTTTTTCTTTATATACCTAAAGATAACATTTCAATCATCTCTCCCTGCTTTTCATCCTCTCTTTCTCAAATCTACCATAGATGGAGTTGGCTGTCTTTTAAAAGAAAAAGAAAGCAGTTTCAAAACAGAGAACCACCTACCCGGGATCCTACTGAATCTCATGGCCCCTGGGAGCCAGGGACCTGCATGCTTAGTCTCTTCCAGGTTGCTAGGGCCACCATGACTCCAGTCATCATTGGTCATTTCAACATCCACATCGATGATTCACTCGGCACACCGGTCTCTTGCCACAGCCTCCATACCTCCAATGATCTTGTTCTACATCCAGCCTTAGTCTCTATGACTATGGTACCTGTGACTCCCATGCTCAGAAATACCCAAGAACTTGCCATTTTGGCAGCAACACAGTCTGAATCTCAACTTGACCACTTGATTCTCTGTTCTTTATCTTGTATTCTAGCTGCCTTTCTCAGGAGCTCAACCCCAACAATTCTGCCACCCTATAGGGACAACCATATAATCCACTGACCCTACTATTTTTTGCTACGCTACCAATCCCCTCATGTTCACACTTGATTCTTTAAATTCCCAGGGTGCATCAATATAGTGACTTTAAAAAAAAAAAGCATTCTTGACTCCATTGTCACTTTCAGCTTCTGTCATGTTTGTCTGGCAATTCCAATCATGTTTATTGTTAAGGGAGAATGTTGGCCTCACATTAAAATCACCTAGGGGGACTTTAAAAAGTTCAGATGTTCAGATGGCACCCCAGACCAGTTAAATTGGACTCTCTGCAAGTGTACCCACCCATTGATTTCTTTTAATATCCTCAGGTGATTCCAAAGTGCAGGTATAGCTGCAGACCCCCGAGCTAGCCTGTTCGCCTTTCCCCATCCCTCACTTCCTCCTTCCTGCTAAAGATGGAATGAATTATCTAATGGGAGGGGCATACCTGCCTCAGACCTTCCTCTCCCATGTTTTCTTTTTTTTTTTAAGATTTTATTTATTTATTTGAGAAAGAGAGTGGGCACACACATGATAGAGAGAGAGAGAGAGAGAGAGAGAGAGAGAAGCAGGCTCCCATGCTGAGCAGGGAGCCCGATGCAGGATTCGATCCCAGGACCCTGGGATCATGACCTGAGCCGAAGGCAGATGCTTAACCGGCTAAGCCATCCAGGCATCCCTCTCCCATCTTTCCAAAACTTCCTCCCTGTTCTACAAGAAGGGAAGGAAACTGGCAGCAACAAGATGAGTCTGGGATAGAGAATTTACCAAAGCACTTGTCTGAATACCTAAAGCTACATTCTCCTATCCATTTTAGAATAATGAAGGTTGCTCTTTTGCATCTATCTGAACATAGGAGGTGATGATGAATATTATTTATTGCCATTTACAATCCCCAAATTATATCTACTTCTCTGCCTAACCCGAGCTTCTACCCAAGCAACTGAATGTGGCTGGAGAAAAACACACAACGATGACACTTTAAATTTATGGCCATAACCTTAAGTTGGACCTCAGCACGGCCTGACAATCCAGCTACGCTCACACTGTCTGCTCTCTTCTCAAGCTGCCATGCTTTCCATGGACAACCTGGCTTCTTATTTCACTGAGAAAACAGTCAATGAGAAGCGACCTTCCTCATCGTCTTATCCAGATTTACCCTTTTGCTGTGAAGCCCATGTTTCCACCTACACTCCCATTGGCAGATTTAAGGCCAACCTCCCACTCAGTTCTATCCCTTCCTCTTTGCTCGAGGACACTGCCTGTAAACACCCTCTTTCTCTTGCTACATCATCAATTTCCTCATCTCTCCTGGATCATTCTCATCAGCATACAAACCTAGCATCTTCCATCTTTAAAAAGTTTTCCTTTACACATACATCTTTGTCTTTGTCTGTTCAAGTTGCTATAACATAAAATGCCATAAACTGGGTGGTATAAACTCTGTTATTTATTTCTCACCGTTCTGGAGGCTGGGAAGTCAAAGAGCAAGCTGCTGGCAGATTCAGTGTCTGGTGAAAGACCACTTCCTAGTTCACAGATGCCATCTTTTTCCTGTGTCTCCCTGGGGCTTCTTTCATAAGGGCATGTATCCCATTCATAAGGGCTCTTCCTTCATGGCTTAGCCACCTTCCATAGGCCTCACCTCCTAATACCTTCACCTTGAGGGTTAGGATTGCCACGTAGGAATTTGGGGTGGGTGAGGGGACACAAATAGTTGGTCCATGGCAATCTCTCCCCAGCTCCTATCCCACTGTCTCTACCCCCCTCTACAGCCAATCTCAAGAGTTGTCTAAACTCACTGTCTTTACATCCTCATTTCTCATTCTTTCTTAAATCTATATCTTTCATCCCCAACACTCCATTGATCCCAACCTTTTCAAGGTTGCCAAAAACATCCAAATCCAATGACCATTTATTAATTCTCATTCAAATTCCTAGAAATGTTTGGTTGAGCCAATTAATCCCTGCTTTTTACTCATGTGATTTCTGGCATTTCACACCCTCCTGGTTTTCTTTCTACTTCACTGGCTTCTCTTCTTCACTCTACTTTGCTGGAGTATCCTTCTTTTCCAGCCTCTGAATGTTGAATGCCCTAAGACTCAGTCTTGAAACTGCTTCTCTCCTCTAGCTACACTCACTTACACTGTCCCATACCCTCAAATATCATTTCAGTTAGTGAATCCCAAATTTGAATACCATCCTGAGTCTCCTTCCTGGAATGCAGCCTTGTATATGAAATTGCCTAGACAATAGCCAGCTTGTCGATTAGGTATCTTAAAATTAGCATATTTAAAACAGAGCTCTTATGTGGAAAACCCAAAAGACTCAACCCCAAAACTGCTAGAACTCATACAGGAATTCAGTAAAGTGGCAGGATATAAAATCAATGCACAGAAATCAGTGGCATTCCTATACACCAACAACAAGACAGAAGAGAGAGAAATGAAGGAGTCGATCCCATTTACAATTGCACCCAAAACCATGAGATACCTAGGAATAAATCTAACCAAAGAGGCAAAGGATCTGTACTCAGAAAACTACAAAATACTCATGAAAGAAATTGAGGAAGACACAAAGAAATGGAAAAAAGTTTCATGCTCGTGGATTGGAAGAACAAACATTATGAAGATGTCAATGCTACCTAGAGCAATCTACACATTCAATGCAATCCCCATGAAAATACCATCCACTTTTTTCAAAGAAATGGAACAAATAATCCTAAAATTTGTATGGAACCAGAAAAGACCCCGAATAGCCAGAGGAATGTTGAAAAAGAAAAGCAAAGCTGGCGGCATCACAATTCCGGACTTCCAGCTCTATTACAAAGCTGTCATCATCAAGACAGTACGGTACTGGCACAAAAACAGACACATAGATCAGTGGAACAGAATAGAGAGACTAGAAATGGACCCTCAACTCTATGGTCAACTAATCTTTGACAAAGCAGGAAAGAATGTCCAATGGAAAAAAGACAGTCTCTTCAACAAATGGGGTTGGGAAAATTGAACAGCCACATGCAGAAGAATGAAACTGGACCATTTCCTTACACCACACACAAAAATAGACTCCAAATGATTGAAAGACCTAAATGTGAGACGAGAGTCCTTCAAAATCCTAAAGGAGTACACAGGCAGCAACCTCTTCGACCTCAGCCACAGCAACTTCTTCCTAGAAACATCGCCAAAGGCAAGGGAAGCAAGGGCAAAAATGAACTATTGGGATTTCATCAAGATAAAAAGCTTTTGCACAGCAAAAGAAACAGCCCACAAAACCAAAAGACAACCGACAGAATGGGAGAAGGTATTTGCAAATGACATATCAGATAAAGGGCTAGTATCCAAAATCTATAAAGAACTTATCAAACTCAACACCCAAAGAATAAATAATCCAATCAAGAAATGGGCAGAAGACGTGAACAGACATTTTTCCAAAGAAGACATCCAAATGGCCAACAGACACATGAAAAAGTGCTCAACATCGCTCGGCATCAGGGAAATCCAAACCAAAACCTCAATGAGATACCACCTCACACCCGTCAGAATGGCTAAGATTAATAAGTCAGGAAACGGCAGATGTTGGCGGGGATGTGGAGAAAGGGGAACCCTCCTACACTGTTGGTGGGAATGCAAGCTGGTGCAACCACTCTGGAAAACAGTATGGAGGTTCCTCAAAAAGCTGAAAATAGAGCTACCATACGATCCAGCAATTGCACTACTGGGTATTTACCCCAAAGATACAAATGTAGGGATCTGAAGGGGTATGTGCACCCCAATGTTTATAGCAGCAATGTCCACAATAGCCAAACTGTGGAAAGAGCCAAGATGTCCATCGACAGATGAATGGATAAAGAAGATGTGCTATATATACACAATGGAATATTATGTAGCCATCAAAAGGAATGAGATCTTGCCATTTGCAACGACGTGGATGGAACTGGAGGGTGTTATGCTGAATGAAATAAGTCAATCAGAGAAAGACATGTATCATATGACCTCACTGATATGAGGACTTCTTAATCTCAGGAAACAAACTGAGGGTTGCTGGAGTGGTGGGGTGGTGGGAGGGATGGGGCAGCTGGGTGATAGACATTGGGGAGGGTATGTGCTATGGTGAGCGCTGTGAATTGTGCAAGGCTGTTGAATCACAGATCTGTACCTCTGAAACAAATAATGCAATATATGTTAAGAAAAAAAAGAAGAAGATAGCAGGAGGGGAAGAATGAAGGGGGGTAAATCAGAGGGGGAGACGAACCATGAGAGACGATGGATTCTGAAAAACAAACTGAAGGTTCTAGAGGGGCGGGGGGTGGGGGATGGGTTAGCCTGGTGATGGGTATTAAAGAGGGCACATTCTGTGTAGAGCACTGGGTGTTATATGCAAACAATGAATCATGGAACGCTACATCAAAAACTAATGATGTAATGTATGGTGATTAACATAACAATAAAAAATTTAAAGAAAAAAACCAGAGCTCTTTATTTTCTCTTCTATACTTGCTTCTCCCTCTGTGTCCTCCAGCTCAGTAAAGACAACCCATGCATTCATTTGCTTAGTTTTAACTCTAAGCTTGTGACTCTTCTCCTCTTGTCCAGTCCGTCAGCAAATCCTGTGGCTGTGCCTTTAAACGACATAGAAATAGGTCTGATTCTGCTTATTTGCTTCCTCATTTTTTTTTTTAAGATTCCACATATGAGTGAAATCATATGCTATTTGTCTTTCTCAGTTTGACTTATTTCACTTAGCATAATACCCTCTAGGTCCATCTAAGTTGTTGCGAATAGCATGAGCTCATCCTTTTTATGGCTGCATAATATTCCATTACATATAACTATAAATGCTTGTGTGCATGTGCGCGCACACACACACACACACACATACTGCATCTTCTTTATCCATTAGTCTACTGATGGACATTTAGGTTGCTTCCATATCTTGGCTGTTGTAAATAATGCTGCAATAATCATAAGGGTGCATATATCTTTTTGAATCAGTGTTTTTATTTCTTTGGATAAATATCCAGCAGTGGAATTGTTGGATCATATGATATTTCTATTTTTAACTTTTTGAGAAACTTTCGTACTGTAGTTGTATCAATTTACATTCCCACCAACAGTATATGAGGGTTCCTTTTTCTCCACATCCTTGTCAACACTTGTTATTTCTTGTCTTTTTGATTTTGCCATTCTGACAGGTGTAAGACAATATCTCATTGTCGTTTTGATTTTCATGTCTCTGATGATTAGTGATGTTGAGAATCTTCTCATGTGTCTGTTGGCAGCAATATATTTTCTTTGGAAAAAAATTCTATTCAGGTCCTCTGCCCATTTTTTTAATCAGGTTGCTTGCTTTTCTGGTATTGAGTTGTAGAAGTTCTTTATATATTTTGGATATTAACCCCCTATTGGATATATCATTTGCAAGTATCTTTTCTCAGTTAGTAGGTTGCCTTTTTGTTTTGTTGATGATTTCCTTTGCTGTGTTAAATCTTTTTAATTTGATGTAGTTCCAATAGTTTATCTTTGCTTTTCTTTCCCTTGAGCTTCTGTCTTGCCTCATAACTATAAAAATCCCCCTATGCCATGTCCTTTTGTCAATTAGTTTATACCATAATAATAGCTACCATTTATTGAATGCCAGGTACCATTCTAAGCATTCCATGTTATCCACTCACTTAATCCTCCAATCTGTGAAGTAGGTATTTTTATTATTATCATTATAGATGCAGTTTACGTAGGTTTCCATGATGACAAGCTAATAAGGGGGCAGCACTTGGATTCAAACCCAAGCAGTCTAGCTACCAAGTCAGCTTGCTCAGCCCCTACCTATACTGTCTTAATTTTATCAAGATTGTCATTGTCATTGTTAACAAAACTATATATTCAAATAGTGGCAGTATATAGTACAAAGAGAACTGTTTGGACCTCATTGTCCTTAGGGCTTTTTCCTGGTTCTTAAAGTATTAATTATCACTGAAAGGATTGAAAACTGACTTGTGCCTGTTGCAATTTTAACAGCTATGCATACTTAGAGAAACAAATGGACTGACTTATCACTTTAGAATCTTATAGTCCAAGAGAATCATATTCACATAAGCACAACAGAAATAAATGTTCAATCAGTAAGGGTTAGCCTTGCTTTAATAAAACCTCATTAAGAAAAAAATCTTAGATTACTGTATTAGGAAATGTCAACTTAAGGAATGGTTATTCATGTCACAAAGTAGTCTTCATGATTCACTATAATATTCTCAAATAATGAGCTTCTATAATATATTTAAAATATGATTCAATTACAAATATGTTATTAATGACAAATAAGATACTTAAAAAGGGGAGTAAAATAGTGGCACTTCAACCAGGTTGTACATTAGAGTCAACAGCGATGTTTTTTTTTTTTAAAGATTTTATTTATTTATTTGACACACAGAGAGAGCGAGAGAGAGAGAGAGAGAGAGAGAGAGAGAGAGAGGGAGAGCACAAGCAGGGGGAGCGGCAGGCAGAGGGAGAAGCAGGCTTCCTGCATGAGCAGGGAGCCCGATGTGGGGCTCGATCCCAGGACCCTGGGATCATGGCCTGAGCCGAAGGCAGCGGTTTAACCAACTGAGCCACCCAGGTGCCCCAGCGATGTTTTATTAATACAGATTCTTGGATCTCAATACAGATCGAAAGTCAGAATCTCTGGGTATATTTTAAAGAAGCTGCCCTTTTTCCTGCCTCCCCCATCCCACCCCAACTCACACACACATCCCAGATAATCTTTTTTTTTTTTTAAAGATTTTATTTATTTATTTATTTGAGAGAGAGAGAATGAGAGATAGAGAGCATGAGAGGGAAGAGGGTCAGAGGGAGAAGCAGACTCCCTGCTGAGCAGGGAGCCCGATGTGGGACTTGATCCCGGGACTCCAGGATCATGACCTGAGCTGAAGGCAGTCGCTTGACCAACTGAGCCACCCAGGCGCCCCACATCCCAGATAATCTTGATTCAGTCAGCTCATTGAGCAGTATTTGGAATCTCTGGCATAAGCCATTAAAGTCATAAACAGGTATAGGTAATATACATTTTAAGCATATTAGGCAAAGATATGGTCTTCCACAAAGAGTGAAGGGAAGCTGTCACAGTCTTGTGCTCAAAGTAATAAAATGAGAAACCTACAGAGAGACAAGTTTAGCAGTCTGACCTCCGAGCAAGCCCTTTTAGGGTTCCACCTGACAATGACTCCAGAAAGCCCAGAGACTTCATTTTCATATACAGTGTCAGTGGGAATAATTCATACCTAGTATGATAAGTTTTCAATAACCGTGAAAGAAACATATTTTGCTTCCAGTCTTTAATGGTGAACAAATAGAAAAAGTTCCAGAATGAGTTGGTAATAATTTCAAAATGTGACAGAATATATACATACATATAGAAAAGAAGCCCCCTTTGAGGCTGTTCTCATAAGGGAGCTAGTCACCTCAGTTGCTATAGGGAGATAGGAAAGTGCAAAAGGGAGGGCTTTGATTGTACTGAGGCACTACCTGATTTGGGGTAATTTGTTTAATTTTTTAATTTCAACTTTCTTATATATAAATAAGGATAATAATACTACATAGATTATTGAGGAAATTAAAGAAAATATATGTAAAGTGCTCAATAGTAGGTGCTCAATAGTTAATAACTCATTATTTTGAGAGTGGATTGGGAGTAGATCTATGGAATCAATCTCTCAGATCTCAAAATAAAACAAAAATTCAAAAAGAAATTTATCAGTAAGAAAGAAATTAAGCTTTACTGAAATAAGAGGGGGAGAGGAACCATGAGAGACGATGGACTCTGAGAAACAAACTGAGGGTTTTAGAGGGGAGGGGGTGGGGGGATGGGTTAGCCCAGTGATGGGTATTAAGGAGGGCATGTATTGCATGGAGCACTGGGTGTTATATGCAAACAATGAATCATGGAACAGTACAGCAAAAACTAATGATGTAATGTACGGTGACTAAAATAACATAATTTAAAAAAAAAAAATGGATGGACACCAGCTCCTTACTTTTCCTGTATGTCAGATGGCCACTCATCACGGGTGGTGCTTGAGAAAGCCCTCATCTTGGAGGGGCCAGCAATGAGAACACTGAACTCAGTTTTTAGTTGCTTGTATTACAGTTTATGTATACTTGGTTAAGTAGATTGACAGATTATATTAGCACAAGTCGCAGATGCTTTGGAATAATTCATAAGGAGAGGGGGAAAGACTATGGACATCTCAAGGCAAAGTTCTTTTTTTTTTTAAAGATTTTATTTATTTATTCATGAGAGACAGAGAGAGAGAGAGAGAGAGAGAGAGAGAAGCAGGCTCCCAAGGAGCAGGGAGCCTGATGCGGGACTCGATCCCAGGACCCTGGGATCATGACCTGAGCTGAAGGCAGACGCTTAACCATCTGAGCCACCCAGGCGCCCTCAAGGCAAAGTTCTTTAAAGGATTGTCAAATTTACAGAGTTTAGACATTTTCTTTTATAAACAGACAAGTTCTCCGAAATTTCCTGTCTTTCCTGTGGTAAGTGGTTGACAATAGTATGCTATCCAACCAATATTTTGAAAAAATATTTTTCAAGTAATGAGGATTGGAAATGTTTTTATCATTGTGCTCTTCATGCCAAAAATGAAGCATCACAGAAAAATAACTCACACAAATGGGAAACTTTTAACCTGTTTAAAAATCTTCCTCATGAAGAGTTTTACATCCTTTGTTAAAAAAAAAATCTTTTGATTAACTTGCAAAAAGACACAATTGACACTAAGGAAGGTGGAAATTTGTAGTTGAACTTCAACAAATGAGTCTTTAGGATTGGCGGATGGATTGAAATCTGAGCGTCATGAATTAGCTGACCTTTTTTATTTGGATCTACCTATCTCAGAAGCCTGATTTTTTTTCAACTGTGACCACCATTAAAACTAAGTGTTGAAAAACACCTGTCCTAGTCATATCTTCAAAGCACAGTGCTAAGATTTTAAAAACTAATTAAACATATTAGATTATAATTTTAACATGAACAGAAAGGTTCTCATGCCAATAATGCAATTTAAAAAATTATTCTAAAATAGTCATTTAATCTTTGCGTTGCTCTTAAATTTCTATTCTATAGAAATATATATGATATAGTAAAGCATGGTACGTGCATATAACTTATTAAATGAAAAATTAAATGTATATCAGTTGCCTGCTAAGAAGTTTTTACTGATGGGATGAGCATAAAAAAAATTAAAGGCAACTGATTCCGAATAAATTTATCAGTGGGATAAAGCAAGTCTCTCTTTTGTGCTGTACAAATATGTCCTACAAGAGAAAGGGCTAATCCCAAATAACTGTGAAATTTGTTGAGCTTAGAAATTTTTAGTGCCTGCCCTTGAGAGTGAGGCAAGTTGGTTTAATAAGGCTGGCAGGTGATTCCACACGATGACAGGATGATGGCAGGTGGAGGGAGGTGGCACAAAGGGGAGGTCTGGGTTGTATCTCAGCCTAGCCACATTGTAGTGTGGCTTAGGAGAGTCTCTCAAGCTCCCTGAGCCAAACACTTCATCTGCAAAATGGGCATAATCAAATTTACTTTCCAGGGTTTTCATCACGAGTGTATATTGTGAAGAACATTTCAGATTGAGTCATATGAAATTGCCACTCTTTGACATTTGTTGACATACAAAGACATATCCTTTAAACTAATAAAAACAGTGCTGGATATATGGAGATGTATTTTCAGAGATAATATTATTGTTTAAGCTCCTTATTTATTTCACATATACAATTTAGGTGATGTTATTCTTACTTGCTGACAGGACTAAACACACCCCAAGGATTTATCCTTTTTTGAAAGACATTGTTTTCTTCTGTCTGCCCAGCACTGCAACCTGTTCATTTCCTGCATTTTGAACTGGACTGCTCTGCCCGCTCATCTTAGTCGGATCAACTCCTCCGAGACTTGGCTCAGCCTTTGGGTCTCATTATGGGGAGACATGAAACTCATGCCGTAGGGTTAGTCCTCATCAAAGGGATAACTTGCATGCCTGATTCTGTGGCAACCAAAGTTTCGTTGGTAGAATTTAAAAAACAAGTCATCGTTTTAATTTATCTTCCATTGAAACTTGAAAGTACCGTATTAAAAGAGGCAGTTTTTGGCACAGTTTTAGAGCAGGGCTTAAATCCTTGGTGATTGTAATCATACTCTATCTTAAAGTCTGAAACTTCATAGGTCTTGGGGCTAATATTTATCTTCCAAGGACGCCTAATTTTCATTCATTAAATGAAATTTATTTTTGATGAATATGAACATTTGGGGTGCCTAATTTTCACTATTATTAAATGAAATTTATTTTTGATAAGTCTGAACATTGTGCCTGACTGCTTTTTAAAAGAAGAACTACAAGGTCCAGTAGAAGAAACTAAAGTTTTAAATGTTGATAATTGGAAATGATAAAATTTCTGTCTTAATTGATTCTGCTCTGAGTCCAAAAGTCCAGTCATGTGAACAGAGGGGATACAGGGCAGATGGTAGGGGGCAGCAGGCAGGATAGGAAGGCAGCAGGGAAAGGTTGGCCCAGTCCTGCAACAGGCCTGTGTGAAGGATGGAGCTGTGCAGACTCATGGAGGACACGTCAGGCTCAGGACCAGGAAGCCTGGGTGCCATGTCCTGTGGCACCCAATGACTGAGCCTTATGGTGAGCCACTTCTTTCTCTGGGTTTCAGTCCCCCATCTATCAAATGATGGGCTTGAAATAGATGATCTCTAAATTTCCCTCTAGCTTTGATGTTCTATCATTTGATAAAGAAATAACTTGTATCTGTATCTGTGAATGCCAATTATCTAGATATATACACATCCATATTCCATATGTGTGGGTACACAGCTGTGTGCATTTAAAATGGTCTCCGGAAACAAAGCAGGAGCAGAATGATACTTAGCTAATAGCAGGCCATCACCTGGAAAGAGAAGATTCTGAAATAAGAATATTCCTTACTTTATCAGTGAAAAATGACTTGTCCGAGTCTTTAGCTTGTTCACTGTTAAGACAGAAACAATTTGGCATTTGTACCTGCTCTGAAGGAAGTGGTGCAGCATAACCTTACTACCCTTACTTAGGTTTTTCTGAACATTTGACCCCATCTAGATTTAAAGGCAACTGATCAACTAGATACTCTTTTCTCTCTCCCCTTCCTTTTTTGTAATGGTAAGAGATGTTTATTGTAAAGAATCAAAATAAATATACATATATATATATAAAGAATAAAAGTAACTAGTAATCCCACCACTTTAATGAACATGTTCATCCTAATTTATTTAGATTTTGTTGATCAGGATTACTATTAGGTACTTTTGTAAGATGTACATTTACAAGTTTTTTTTTTTTAATTTTTAAATTAACTGAGATTTCCCCAGGGATTTAAGCAAGGAAAAAGTGTCAGATCGCTCTTTTAGAAAGATGGTTTTGGTTGCAGTGTGGAGTAATGCGAGCCATGGTGATAGGGGTACTGTCTGCCAATCTATTTCTGTGTCTCCCCCTTCTGAGCATGTGGTAGAATTGTGTTTCCCTGCCTTCTTGAAGTGAGGTGTGACTACATGGCTTAATTTGACCTATGGTCACCACCAAAACCACCTTAAAGTGACGTATGGTCATTTCTGAATGCACGTATTTAAGATCCACTGTGCAATTCATCATTTCCCCTTTCTTCTGCCGTGGCAGCCAGCAATATTCTAAATGGTAGGTATTCCATCAAGCTGGGTGCCTGAGGGAAAGTGATATGAAGCAGAGCTCTCCTCTCCTCCCCCTCCCCTAAGATGGACATACAGCAAGACAAAGAAACAAACATTTATTGCTTCAAATCTCTAAGATTTTGGCATTACCTTACTATCTTTATTTATACAGAGGACATGCCTGTAGAGGTAGGGAGAGGGGTTGGATATAATCTAGGAGGGAGATGTTATGGTCTGAACCAGTATCGTTGCAGTAGGGTTGGAGAAAGGAAGATGCATTTGAGAGATATTTAAGAGGAAGTGGGGGGCTTGATAATCAATAAGATATGAGGGTTGAAGGGGAAGATAGAATTAAAGATGATTCCTAGGTCTTGACTGGGGTAATTGGGAGGTTCATGGTACCATTTACTGATATTTTGATCACTGGAGGAGGACAAAATGTAGTTGATGGGGTGAGAAAAAGTTGGGAGATGATGAGCCAGTTTGGGCCCTAGTGGACTTGAGATATCTGGGACATCCAAATGGAGATGGTTAGTAGGCTGTTGACTGTACTAGAGCCCCAAACTGAACGAAGTAGAAAGAATGATATGTTTTTCCCAATGTATTTTCTCCAGTCATGTTTAAGGATGAAATAATATAGTAAATACTACACCTTACTTTCTTTTTTCTTTTAGAAACTACTTTTGTTGAAATGTTCTTTTGAACAAATTCTGTTCTTGATTGTGGACTGTGGTTTATTTTGCCTTCTTCCCTATAGAGGCATAGGACCACATCCCAGAATCTTGAAGTTGTTTGAGAGCTTTCTTGCTTCATTATCTTTCACATGTACCTCAGCCAGCTTTCCCTTAGTGTATTGGTTTCCTGTTACTGCCAAAACAAAGCACCGCAAACTGGGTGCTTAAAGCAATGGAGATGTGTTGTTTCAAAGTTCTGGAGGCTCAAAGTCCAAAATCAGGCTGTCAGCAGGACCATGCTCTCTCTAAGTTTGCAACACCTTTCTCTCAGCTTCTGGTGTTGCCAGAAATCCTTGACATTCCTTGGCCTGTAGCTGCATAACCCACTCTCTGCTTCTATCCTCACATGGCATTCTCTCTGTATCTCCGTGTCTTCCCATGGCCATCTTCTTACAAGCACACCAGTCAGATTGGATTAAAGGCTTACTCTACTCCAGTATGAACTCATCTTAACTAATTACATCTGCAACGACTCTATTTTCAAATAAAGTCATATTGCAAGGAACCGAGGGTTAGGACTTCGATGTATTTTGGTGGGGGAATAAATCAACCCATATCACTTGGTAAGACTGTGATAACCTCAAAATTTCAGTGCCTTTAATAACAAAGTTATTTTGGTTGTTGTTCATATTTGGCATTGGCTGCAGTTTGGCTCTAACTCTGAGATTTTGTTCTCCAAGTATCTTGCCCTTTTCAGGATCCAGGCTGAGGGAATAGCCACTATCTTGTTCATGAGACAAAGGAAAACTCCCAATGGTTGAACTACACGGTGGCTTATAAAGCTTCTGCTTGGGACTGGAATATGTCACTTCTAATCACATTTCATTGGCTAAGACAGGTCATATGGCTAACTCTGTAAGAATTAAAAGAATATGGGGGCGCCTGGGTGGCTCAGTCAGTTAACTCTCTGGCTTTGGCTCAGGTCATGATCCCAGGGTCCTGGGATCGAGACCCGCATCGGGCTCCCTGCTCAGCCGGGAGACTGCTTCTCTCTCTCCCTCTACCCCTCCCCCCCAACCTTGTGCTCACTCTCTCTCTCTCAAATAAATAAATAAAATCTTTTTAAAAATTAAAAAAAAAGAGAGAAGAATATGTATTGAGCACCTGCCACATATTAGGTGGTCAACAAATGGGAGGAACATTTCCAACAAGCGGGTCTTTTGACAAAGTGTTGGTTGCCTCATCTTTTCATTCAGGTAGCTTTCCCAGAACATGAACTAGGTCTTCTATTTCTTTTGCATCTCTCTGTGTTCTATATATATCAAATGTCTGGCACATGTTAATACTCAATAAAGTTTTTCTGAATAAATGAATGAATTTGCAGCTTGCATTCATTTTGTCTTTTACATCCTGATGAAAAAGATCTAGCTATTAAAACCCCAAAGCACATAGTTAAAGACGAAAATTTCATTCAGAAAAAATCACTTGCTGAAAGAGTCATAATCCAAAAATCACCTATTACTGCTTTTGAATTCTCTATTTTTAATATGAAAACTGGTACCTGAAATAAATGTGTCTTAAATTAGTTTTAAGAACCTCTTTAGCCCAGAACTTATTCATGGAGGGGAATTTTATTGTTCCCAGGGATAGACTCTCACCTTACCTAATCCTCACATCATGTATCTTTCTTCAACTTGACTTTTCATTTCCTAATAAATTTATACTTAGCTTTTGGTAAAGACTCTTTTGCCCCTCTCTGCTCTTAGACTAATCACACTAGACATTTTTAAAACATCTCCCCACAATATTGTAATGACCGACTCTTATATTTATTTGTGCTTATTTATGTTTTAATTTTTGATTCCTTAATATTTAAGTAGTTTAAAAATAAAAATATCAACAAGTTAAAGGCACCAAGATTATCTGAAGAGACATATTAGAAAAATATTCTGGAAGCTAAATATATCAAACTTTATTCATCCACAAAGGTTTTTTACCCAAGATAGCATACAAAAACAACTGATCTTTTTTTTCCTTTATCTCTCTTCAAATTACTGCAAGGTAGCACAGATATTTCCAAAAATACTTGTGAATAAAGCTTATCAGATTAACCATTTTCATGGTTATACAGCTGAAAAGAAAATGGAAAAAATATCCTCATTCTGAGACTGTTCCATCTCCCTGGACTTGACGTTAGCCAACCTCTAAAAATTACCGTATATCTCTTTACAGAGGCACCACACTAAATTTAGGATTTCTCCCTCCACTGAGGAGAGGCCAGTTGCTCACCAAGGTCAGGACCCCCAAATCTGCAGGGAATGCTCAAAACCAGGGCCTATCCAACAATTTTTCTTAGCCTGGCAGCCCAGCTTGCTCTCAACTGTCACAGACATGCAAATCCAAACATGTCCTTTATCTCCTTTTTAAAAGTTTTATTTTCATATTTTCTTTAATTGTGCAGAAATTATCCTTTTTAGAAGCATAAAAGTTACTGGAAAAATTACAAAAGGTGGCATCTACCCTGAGGCTGGAGTCATCATTCCCTAGCATCTCAGAAGCAAGGATAGATTTACTAGGAAGAACTCTACTGTGCCCGCCTAAAAGCAAGCGAAACAGAGGCTAACGGTAAATGCCTTCAATACTTTTTGGAAAAAAAAATCCATCAAAGGTTTAGCTGCATGATATTTATAACGGCCTTACTGTTCTCTTTCAAAAACTGAAATGCCCTTCTCCAACACTCGAAAAAAATCGCTTGTGCTTTTCATCTTTCCGTCTTAGAGTGTAAACATTGTTTTGAGTGAAAAGAGCTGAAGGAGCGCTTACTTTCCCTTGAAATTTTATTTTTAAATAAGAGAGGGAGAAAATCCTTTTTCTGACTAATACTAATAATACAGGTCAAAGTGTCAGGCTATATACAATTAAATGGAAAACAAAAAAGGTTCCCCCTCTTTTTCCCACAGCACAATGGCACTGGAATATAAATTACCGATGAAGATGAAATAATACTTCAAAGCCTGTAGGGCAGGGCAGTGCAGTGTTTACAAAGTATTTTCTAGGGCATGATGAGACATTAAAGATGACGGTAACCCATGGACTTGAGGGTGTTACTGAATAGTCTCAAACTAGCATGAGGTAGGATTTTAGGTCCCTATAGCTTGTGACCCCATGATATGCTTTGTTTCATAGGGCAGCTGCAGTTATCAACAGATGTTTCAGCAATAAATAATTGGTATCATCTCGGAAAAGACCCATCTACCTGGGGAGAGGGCATAATACCAAAAACACTGCCTAGCTATTACAGCCACATTAATCTCCCATCTCTCCAGGTTTCTTGGGGAGCGTACTGCAGGTGTTTTTTCTGGGAGAGAGGGAACAAACTCTCTCAAGTCAGCAAGCTTTGTGTGGAGTGTAAAGGAGGTTGGCCCCTGCCATAAATTTCTGTCTGTGGCCACACACCAAAGGAGAAAAGATTGGGGTTGGGGGGTAGGAGGGGGGGTGCACAGGGAGGGAGGAAATGGGGGAGGCTGTGGAGAACAGAAAGCAAAGCATAAAACACATAATTTTACTTGTTTAAGTTCAGCCCAAGAGAGTAACATTATAAATGACTCTTAATTTCACCAACTCAGGCACTCAGCAGAATTCTATGTTAACTTTGATCTGTTATTTCTGGAATTAAGTTTAATTAAATTAAACTTAACAGGGTTTACACTCTAAGTGTATTGCAAATTTTAAAAATAGAGGGGAAAGTTTATATGGGAAGGATTCCTTTCAAGGCAAAGAAAACCATGGTAAGTTTAGGTTTGTGAAAAAATTGGAAGAAGAGATAAGTTGGCTGAAAAGACAAGGTCAGCAGGCTTTGACTAATTTTTTATGCAAGAACAGAAGCTCATAATTAATTGATTATTAAAACATAGTCATCCAGCTTCAGTAGAGTATATATTGAAATCAATGGATAATGGGACAACAACAAATCATGGAATTCACTTGAGATACTTTTGACAAGCTAAGATATCAAAAGTCTCGCGAGTTCACAGAGTGCTATAGTTCTCTGTATTTACAAAACAGAGTGGTTTAGTAATTGTGCACTTGGGGTCTGACACAATAGGAAAGCATCCTAAGAGTCTTCGGGGGGTGTGGTTACTTAATTTATAGCTTGCTGGGGAAGCTAAAGAAAATGATGCTCAGAGTTCAAAAAGCTCCCAGGTTAAATACAACAGGGACTAAAGAAGCCTAATGGACTGATTCTTAGAGCTGCCACTAGTGATCTTGTGAGCTGGACATAAACATCTTAAATTCCCGATGTCTCTATTTCCCCCAACTGTGACATCCGTGTAGTATAGAGAGGGAAAGTAGAAGGAATAATAAATGGACTCTTAAAACAGTCTAACAACTATGAGCAGCTTGTCTCCCAACTCACATTAACCCCCAAATGCAGCAAGACCAAGTTTTCAAAATACCTTCTTCAGTTTTTCAACAAAGTCACTATCAGGTTTGCACGCAGGGAGGGGGATCTGGTGGTTGTGGGACGGACCCAGAGGAGTAAAACCCTGGTTATGGTGATGTGCTGTGTCTCCCTCTCTCAGCCTATGTTTGAAATTCAGAGGAACTTTCTGAGCCCCACAGGTCAAAGCAGGGGTCCCTCCTTCTGTGAAGCTATCCTGTTCTCACCTTCCTTGGAAGCCTTGAAAGTTCTATACCACTGGCGGCCGAATCACACAAGGCTTTCCAAGCAGGTAAAGCAACTATTGGCTTTTCAGGAACTTGGTCCCAGTCTAAACAAGTTCCTGGAATCGATGGGAAGGAGATTGCTTTTATCGTTGGTCTCCTGCAACCTTCACATTGCAACCTCCCTTACCCCTTACCTTGCCCCTTCTCCCCTCACATACCTGGTCAGGCTCTCTGACCTCCCCCCTCACTCTTCAACCTCTTCTTTCCTTTAGAACACTGGTTCTCAAGCTCTAGCATGCACAGGTATCATCTGGAGGGCTTGTCTAATGCTCATTGTTACACCCTCAGCCCCAGAGTTTTTGACTTGGTAAGACTAGGATGGGGCCCAAGAATCTGAATATCCCACAAGTTTCCAGGTAATCTAGACCTGCTGCTGTGAGGGCTCATTTTAAGCATCACTGCTGAAGAACTGCCCTGTTCAACAAAATAGTAGCCCTATTCACATGTGGTTATTTATATAGAAATTGATTTTTAAAAATTTAATAATACTAAGAAATTCAGTTCTTCAATCATACTTGCCACATTTCAAGTGCTGGAAAGCCACAGGTGGCCAGGGCCTAATGTACTGGGCAGCAGAGCTATGGAAGATTTCCAACATTGCAGGAAGCTCTGCTGGACAGCCTCCAACTTGCTTTAGGGTAAACAAGTCTCAGGGATTTTACCTGTGTTTTTGAGTTCTTTAGTTGGGGCTTCCTGAGGGCAAATTGGCAGTGAGTTGGAGGAAAGAGTAGCTTTACCACTCACTGGTCTGTTCCCCTGGGCACATTCATCTCCCTGCACCTTAATTTCCTCATCTGTAAAATGGGGATGATAATGGTAATAATCACTGGAAGGCCATTTTGAGAATTAAATGAGGTGATGCATGTGCAAGCGCTTTGTAAAATCCACAGTGATACACAAATTATAGTTTTTATTCCATTCGGCTTTTCCACCTATGTCAAGCCTGCTGATTTAAAATCCCTGACTCACCACTGCATTCTTTCCAAGTATTCACTTTCCTTTGCCTGCAGCCCCCAGTCTACTTAACCCCAGTCTGTTTATTTTTGGGGGGAAGGGTGTAGGAAAAGTGGGGGTTTTGTTATTCTATTAAGCCTCCAAAGATGCCATTATATGTATGTGGATCAGGGAAACTTTCCCAGATTTCTGTTTTGATAGGCAAAGACAATATCTATACATTTACTTTGGGATGACCCAAAAACACATTCTCATGTAAACTGACGAAATAAACTTTAAAAAAGGAGCATTTCAAAATAAAAATGTTACGAGCCATGGCAGAAAGAAAACTACTGCTTCTGGCCTACCAAGGATATAATAAATATTTCAGGATGACAGGTTTCTCACTAGACCCACTGACCACCCTTCTCCACTTTTACTTGACTTGGCTTTCCAACGGAAGGTCTTATAGGCAGGCGATGCTTTCTAAAAGCCATTTCCCCACATTAGTCAATCTGGCAGAGCCGACCATAAGGGTAGGGGCTGTCTTATGCTTCAAAGAAATTTAATCTATTAGACCACTTAGAGGCTAAATGCCTTACTTGGGGGTGTCAGAGGAACAGGTGGTGGGGCTCTCCCTACCAGTAACTGCTGCAACCCGGCGCCAATCACATCCTGCAGGTTTGTTTTGTCCTCTGGGCCCACAGCTTGTTTGTACTGCCACTTTTCAGGCACGAAGGGCCACTTCATTTCCTTTGCCTCCTGGATCAGGGTCCTTAACTCGCTGGGGAGTGAAGCTGAAAAGGTCAGAGTTCAGGTAAGGAAATTGCAGTCAAAGAAAAGGCTGTTGAGTTACCAATGTTATGATGAAGCACCTCAGTGGCGGCAAAAAAACATTTTTCCTACCTCTTGCTGGCCGGTCTAAAGCTGGTGGTTCTGACTCAAAGAATAATAGCGCAAAGCTATCTGTCAGGGGTGGCCCTGGTCTACTTTGCCCTTCAGGTAAATTGGGGTAGTCAGGCATTAAGAAAGGTTTTTAGCAGGAAGTAAAGCACTTCAGTGACTATCTCTGCATGAAGAATCAGAGAAAGGAATGAAGGAAATATTATTTTCCCTGTAAAATGAGAAAGGGACTGAGATGGAATGACATCTGGGACTTGTGGTAGCTGGGTAAGGCATAAAGTCAATTTGTACAACCTCTTTTTACTTCTCCAAGACCTCACCTCACTTCATTGCATACTTTCACTACGGACTACGTTTGAATATAGGTGATTAATAAAAAAAACCCAAATAAAATTTGAAATGGTACCAATTTATTGTGAAATGGCCCTGTTTCATGTTAGTAGATACGTTCGATCTCTTCCTGGGCTCCACACCTAATTACGGAGGTCCATGACCTCCTATCCAAACGTGGAAAACCTAAAAAGCTTGGGAAACTAGAATGTTTTTTCTTAAGTTTGGCACCCTAACCAGACTTGAATTGACTAGAGGCTCTTTATGGCTTGTTTATCTTATTTAGTGAGATTAGCCAAAAGTTTTGTTGCAAAAATTTTAATGTTTGACTCTAGATGCTGCCCCAGCTTCTGCTGGAGTATGAATATAACAGATGGTCCCTGCACCATACTACCTTCCTAACATTTGAAAAATTCTGAATGCTGAAGCACATGTGAAGCCCCAGCATTCAGGATTATGGACCTGATTATATGACTGCCTGTTATAAAGCTCTAGGTGCTTGTCTTGCAGCCATTTCATACTCAAAAGTATCTGAAGCTGGGGGTGCCTGGGTGGCTTAGATGGTTAAGCATCTGTCTTTGACCTCAGGTCGTGATCTCCATCCAGGTCCTGGGATCAGGTCCTGGGATCAGGCCCTGCATCGGGCTCCCTGCTCAGTGGGGTGTCTGCTTTTCCCTCTCCCTCGCCTCTCCCCTCTGCGTGTGCTCTCTCTCTCTCTCTCTCTCTCTCAAATGAATAATGAATAAATAAAATCTTTTAAAAAAAGTATCTAAAGCTGAACTCACCATCTTTTTTCTAAATCTGTTTCTCTATTCTTTATTTTGATGAATGCTACCACCATTCACTGAGTCACCCAAGTACAAAACCTAGAAGTCAGTCTAGACTGTTTGCTCTTTCTTGCCCCTCAACCTAACTGGTTATCAAATTCTGTAGATCCTAAAATCCATTTCCTCCTTTTCATTATCAGTAACTCTTGTCTGAACCACTGTTTCCTATCTTGCCCCAACCACTCCAACTTCCACACTGTTGTTGATCCCCATCTTGCTAAAACACAAGATAGACCAGGCCATTGCCCTGAATAAAATTCTTTAATGGTTTTGTATCTCCTGTCCTCACTTTTGCATTGCCCTCCCCCAGTCCTTTCATGATCAATCTCAGGCTCACTGGCTTCAATGCAAACATGACTACTTCTCATTAGCCTGCCATGACCACCCTGTGGAATTAAAATGTCCCTCCTGAGTGCTCCCAAACCCCAAAATGCATGGCCTTTCAGTGTTCATCCCACTGCTCCGTCATCACACTTTCCTCTCATTTTACTGTGAGTTCCCCGAAGACAGACATCATGTCTTGTCACTGTTGCAAATCACACCATGATGGTTAAAAGAAGGATTAGTCTTATATCTACATGAAACATGCTAAACAGGACAAAAGAGATATGACAGAGAGAGTAAAAAACAAAAAGAAAAGGAGGAAGAAGACCTAACTCTGCCCTAGTCCACGATGCCCTTCTGTGTCCTTGCCACCAACTGCGCAAACGTAGGGAAGACTGCTAATGGGGAAACATTGCTTGGCACTGAGGAGATATCGAATGGGCCACACCAGCGAGCAATCCTTACCGACTCCTGAGGATGATTTACAAACACCACGCTGAAATCATTGCTCTCTGATTCAGCAGCCCGGACCTACTGAACACTGACTGTGCAGTGCGATTGCACTCCTCCAAAGGAAGCAGAGCCCTGGCATTAGGGACCCACGTGGTCATAATCTGCTAGGAAGCCTGGCCCTCTGACGGCCAAAAGTGTTCCAATATATTTATGTAGAGAAAATTTCTCTCTCTCTTTTTTTAAGATTTTTATTTATTTATTTGAAAGAGAGAAGGGGCAGAGGGAGAGGGAGAAAGAATCTGAAGCAGACTCCACTCTGAGCGCAGAGGCCGACGCAGGGCTTGATCCCATGACTCTGAGATCACGATCTGAGCTGAGCCCAAGAGTCAGCGGCTTTAACCGACTGAGTCACCCAGGTGCCCCTAAAGAAAGTTACTTAAATGATATTTGTAAATAGTCAAGAATAGGATGACTATTAAGTCTTGTTCACTTAGGACAGTCCTATGTGTTCCTAGTGGACTTCTTTTTTTTTTTTTAAGATTTTATTTATTTTATTTGAGAGAGAGAGAATGAGAGATAGAAAGCACGAGAGGGAAGAGGGTCAGAGAGAGAAGCAGACTCCCTGCTGAGCAGGGAGCCCGATGCGGGACTCGATCCCAGGACTCCAGGATCATGACCTGAGCTGAAGGCAGTCACTTAACCAACTGAGCCACCCAGGCGCCCCCCTAGTGGACTTCTTTATATTGCCCCTTCTCGCTCTCAAGTATCCCATTTGATTGACAAATTATTTGGGCATTCTGTCCAAGAGTATCAAGCTCAGGAGTCAAATGAGTAGTCAAATGACAACAGGAATCTGATTTCTAG
This sequence comes from Callorhinus ursinus, assembly GCF_003265705.2. Taxonomy (NCBI): domain Eukaryota; kingdom Metazoa; phylum Chordata; class Mammalia; order Carnivora; family Otariidae; genus Callorhinus; species Callorhinus ursinus. The sequence continues at coordinate 92,452,226 of NW_027397066.1, read as the reverse complement.
ATTCAAAGAGTTTCACCATACATTGGCACGGAATAGTTTAAATATTTTCAATTTTTTTTCATGGTGACAGAGAAAAATCTGTTCTACACAACTCATTTTTCCCTTCCCCATTCCACCCTCTCCCTGCGGATCATGCCAGAGCATGGAGAGTCCAGTGTGGCATACCGAAATAAGTGATGCCTCTGAAATACATTTTAAAAATGTGTCTGTGTTTAGATTTCAGTTCCTTCTCTATTTCTGAGGAAGTTGCTAAGGGTAGTCTCCCATGCTGACAAGGACAATTTCTGAGGGGAGAGGTTAGGATGGAGAGGAGGAAGGGAAAAAATAAAATCACAGTGATCATGTTCAAGTCCTCTGACTTGTCCTGTCACCATAGGTGACCCTGTACTAATGTCTTTCCCTTGGAGTACATGCAAGCGACGACTTTGGCGACAGCACAACCCGCCCACCAGTATTACTCAGAAATCACCTGCTGAGGGAAGAACTCGGTGCTTGGACTGCATTTAGTTGTACTGATGGCGCGTGGGGTCGACCCCGCAGCTTGCCTCCATGGGGATGGATTAATGCTAAGATTGCCAATGGCTCAGCGTAGATTTCCTCCCCCATTGGCTTATCAGATTCAGCCAAGCCCATCAGTCAGCCCCTGACGGAGCAGTACCCTCTACTGCCTCTCTGATCACTTCCTTCCCCAAGCAGCTTACCTGAAGGGCCGTTGCTAATTGAGTGATTTTGTGGCCCTGATGTGCCTTATCTGGAACTAAACTGATTATTTCTCCTATTCTATGGCACTTGGGAAGAAAAAGAAGAAAATGCTATCCAACTGGGGGCTCTGAGTTTTCACGAGGGAGAACACAAAACTTAAAGGAATTTGGGCTGAGTAGACAAAGGATGTCATGTAGTAAAAGGACAGGAGGAGAAACTTCAGTAGATAGAACGCAACACACTGCCCCTGGGGAGAGCTGCAGCATGTTCTGGAGGTGCTAAGTACCTGCCGCTCCCTGACAAGGGGCTAACACCTGCCAGTGTGTGCTCAGGCTGATGGGCACATAGAACTAGCTAGCAAAATCACACAGCGGTGTATCTGGTTAGTAAATAAGGAAATCGCATAAACTGAGGTGTTGTGAAACAATGGGACATACGGCATTTTATCTTGAAAGGTGCATAAATGACAGATTAGAAAAATTTAAGACCTCCATAGGTACCTAAAAGTGCCTCTGTAAAAAATGTGTGTGCCCATATACAAGAATGTGGAGGGAAAGGCTTCTCCAGAGCCTTTCCCCATTACATAATCATCAACAACAAAAGAGATGGGGAGTGTGCATTTTATGTGATCATCTTATTTCTGCAAGGAATAGCAAATCACTAAAAATACAAAGAAAAATATTAAAAGCACATAAAAGGGACACACTTATAGAAATGGAGGAACATTTATTCAAATGCTATAAAGAAATCTAAGGAAAGAAGATTCTCTCTTCAAAACTGGCTATGGGGGAGATAAGAAATACTTCAACTTTCCAGACTTTGTGATCAAAACTTCCCAAACAATGACCTATCTAAAACTGTGAATGGCATAAACTATGAAATGAGCAAAAGGCCAATTCAATTCTGATAATAATGCAATCAGTATTTATCAGTGTGAGAAGATTTATTTTACAAACAGCATGTGAATACAGCATGAGAAATGTATCGATAATCAGAAAAAGAGAGATTGGACCAATGAGATGACATATTTATGGAAACCATAGAAGTCTATGGAAACCGATGAGGCACAAAAGCCTCGTTTGAAAAAAAAAGTATGGGCCACTATTCAGAAGTTGCTTCAATTTTTTAATAATTGAAATTTACGTGCACCGGCAGACTTGCACCCTTTGTTCTTCTTGAACTAAACTGTTTTCTTGTGGCCTCATGTTTACTGAAGCCGAAAATTAGAACTGACAGCAATTCACTGCAACAAAGTGGGTTTCCTCCCCTGCCCGTCCGCCTGCAGCCCATGTCCCATTCATGCCCTAGAAATCCACTCATCTCTCGGTGGTCATCTGCCAAGAGAAGAAAAACAGGGCAGAGATGAAAACATGTCGTTCAGGCAGGGGAGTTGAGCGCGAGCCTGCTGGCTTTTCCCTCCCCCCAGTGCCTCCCGTCAGGACCTCACCTCTGCACTGCTGGTCCTTGCTCTTGTCCTCCTTCGACACATCTGGCGCCGCCAACAAGAGCTGGTCCAGCACTTGCTTGCACTCTTGCAGGAGTGTAGCTACAGCTTTTTGATTATTCATGATGATCACTCTTCCTCAACGATGAGTCAAGTGTCCCTGGGTCTATGGTGATCAATTACCCAGAAGAAGACATCGATTCTCAATAAAAGAGCCCCTTCAAGGCGGAGGTACCTGGGGAACAAAAGCGGGAGAAAGATGATTAACTGAAGCATCATCAATTATCTGTAAGGCTCAAGCAGGGAGGGATAATAGGGCAAACACATGAAAATACATGACAGCCCTGGAGGACTTTATTAGGGGAGTGTGTGAAATTACTGCAGGGCCTGGTCTAGATGGGCAGCACCTCGAAGGCGTCAGAGAGCAGAAGGGACAGGCTCCTGGTGCAGACCTTGGTTACCCACAGTGATGTCAGTGGAATCCCCACGAAGCCAAATGAAATGAATATACCCCATGATTTATGTATCTTCTGCATACTTCCCATCAGTACCTTTGGATCCCAGTGACACCACACTTTCTGTCTCTCTGGAAGTCTACAGGAAGCATCTGGCTAACAGTTCTAATATTCAGTTATAAGCACATGGTGATATGAAGTTTACCATTCTTATAACCTGCTACTGATTTCCCCTGTGAAGTATTCTTCATTGTATTTAGCATCATATAATTTGGACCAAGATAGACAATGACAGATGCCAAATTTAAAGCTCTTCACAACCAGGCACCTTGCCAAATAAAACAGAGAAATGATATCTCAGAAAACCCAATTTCCTAGATCTATCATATGGATGAATTTATCATATGGATGGATGAATCTACTTACATTGCTATTTAACATATGTACAGTAGAGAGATTTCATATGTAAATATGAATATACTGTAATGATCTATGACAGTCAAGGTAATTTCAAGAACAAAATAAATTAATGACAGTACAAAAATGCCTGGCAAATAAATACCGGAAAGTTACTAGATTAACAAATCTTTTTGTCTGTCTTCCGTTTATTAAAGAATGTACATTGTGAACAAAACGAACTTCCTTTTGTTTTGTTTACAATGAACAAAGGAAACAAAGAAACTCTTCCTGAGTTTGCCAGGATAAATTGTGGAGTTGCCCTCTGGTTTAGACACTCTTATAGGGCACCTTGAACTTTATTGCCAAAGCAAGAGAGTCTGAAAGGGAGGAAAGCAACAGATAAATGGATGGCTCTTGTTCTTTGTCTCCCAGCTTATACTTGCAATGAGGTAATCATCGAAAATATTAAAGCAGTGAATTACTGTGTAGGTGTTGGGATAAAAAAGCCTCACTTTGAGAAGCTAGTTTTGAATTTTAAATAGCAAGAAAACATTTTCTCTATCTTTTTTTTTTTTTTCTATTCTAAGACTTAACAGGAACACAGAATGAAAGACGAGCTTGTGTAACCTACACTTTTCATTTTTCACTCTAACCTGACTGGTATAGTCCATATGCTTTGGATTTTTAAAACACACACACATTCTTTACACGGATAAACTGCCAAAGCTAAGTTTTCGGATGTTACAGGCTTGTTTCTTTAAAACAATTGTGTAGTGTTGGTGAAGAACACAAGTAGAGTACTTGAATACAAAATTCTTGTTACTTGAAAGAGTATTCATGAAAGTGAGATTGTGAGGAATTAGTTACTGGAAGCATTTAAGCATAACTATAAATTAAATCGCTCTTCTGTTTAATATGTTTCAGAAAGTATTCCTGCATGGTTTGGATTGTTGGACTAGATGGTTTTCAATGTCCCTTTTTTAGCTCAAGTGTTAAGTCAATGTTGTGTAGTAAGAGCTGGCCATTAGCTTGCCTTTCTACGAAAGGAAGTAAGAAATAAGGGCTGGTCAGAGAGCTAATTAGTAGACTAGTATGAGCAAGAGGCCATGTAGCAATGGCATTCCATTCCCAGTATTCCTGAAAAAAGCGAGATGTAGCTAGAATGGGAGCTTAGTACGGAGATTGAGAAATGCAGGTGATGACTGAGAAAGTTAACAAACATTGCTTGAAATTAGCTATGCATGAATAAGACACATTCACTTTTCTTCAAATAAAAGCAAGAAAGGGGTTCTCTTTGCAAGTTGTTTTTAAGGACTTCAGGTAGAAAGAGGGATATAATAAGAAAATATGAAGAGTTCATGCACAGAGAAATAAACTGTACTGTAATATAATTTTAATAGCACATCACCCCTTTGTCTAAAGGCTTATAGTAATATTTTATTGGTGCCATATCTTCCTCTTAAGGTAGAAAGTAACCAATTGAAATAAATTTTAATTGCTCTGTTTCTGTAAATGTTTAAACAGAAATAGCATGTAGTAATGAAAAGTGGACTTGGATATAAGAAAACTGTTACACATAATAGTGTTCAACGGATATTTATGACTAATTCTACTTCATTCTCTATCATTAACTATTTGTGAGACCTCTGAGATTCACTTTGAGACTCATTTTTCTTTTCTGTATTTTATGGGAGTTAAGTGGGAACAATTGCCAATATCTTTCCAGGTCTTAAATTACATACTCAGCAGCTTGTCTGTTGCTGAAGAATATCCGATACTTATTTACTGAATAATTCCTGGCTCTTTTGAGAACACTCAAGTATATTATTTTTATGTATACTTTTCTCTGTGGTTTAGAAATGTTGGCTTGAATCTTAGAAGTTGATTACGAAATAAATATAACTCTGCTTTTGTTCCCTCACTTGAAACCCCAATGCCTAATGAACAGGATCATAAATCTCTTCCTTTTGTCTAAGTGCTGTGAAAGAGAGATAAGCTACGTGGTTCTGTGAGGACAAACTACAGGACTTGACCTAATAATTTGGGCAAAATGAGAGCAGGTGAATGGGGGATTCCCTGAGGATGTGATGCTGGAATTAAACTCTGTAAGAAGAACAGGGCTTAATGAAGTTAAAATGGTGAGGATTGGACTTAATGTAGAAAGAAATATAGAGGAAATGAAAGAAGGCCAAATTAGTTGAACTAAGGATAAAAGGAGAAAGTTGATATGAGGTGAGTTTGGAGAGCTAAGTAGGGGCTGTTCAGGGCTCTGTATGGCAGGTAAGGAATTTTGTGTTTACCCTAAGAGTCATAGGAAACTACTGGTAGCAGGAGGAACATGACCCCAGATTTGCATCTGGAAAAAATTCATTCTGTTGTGGCTGTAGTGTGCACTGGGGGAAGAGAGGAAGAAGGTGATTGCAGGTAGATCAGTTGGGCATTTATTGCAACAATCTAGGTGAAAAATATCATTAATGTGGACCAGAGTCATAGAGATATAGAAAATTGGACAAATTTGGGGGCTGTTTAGAGAATAAATGCAGTGTTGCTATTGGATGGATATGAATGGTCTTAAAAATGAGTCCCAAGTTTCTCCTTCACCATAGCTCAAAGGTGAATGGACAAGACATAAATACATCTTAGATTTTGTACTTCTAGCAATAAGGATAGTAGAAAGATAAGTCCTACTGTCAAGAATAATTTTGATTTTACTGGGATGAATTTGATTTTAACCAAGAAAGTATTTCTAAAAAAAGAAAAAAGAAGAGATTTTTGAGATAATTAATGTTCAGTATTTGTGACTTCCAAAAGTGTACTGAAGATATTCTTTATACTTTTTGAAAGTTATAGCATTTTCTCTTTTCCCTGTAGAATTCAGGAGAGACAATAGGAAGAAAATACTGTAACATGAGAAACACTTTGGAATCCAACCATCTGTCCAGACTTGTATGGTTCATTGTTAAGCATAACAGAGGCTGGAGCCTAGGAAATTTTCCTTCAGGCAACAGTCCTGCTGGAAATTTTGGTCAGCTTCTTTATAAAAGAATCATTTTCAATTTCAACACGTATCAATTTTTGCTCCCTGAACTGTGGCATTCTGTGAACTGTACCTGTTTCTAAATTGAATCATGTTAGTTCCTATATTTTTTGCAATGTATGGATTATTTTTTCCATTTTGACATCCCCCTATATATTTTTCTCTAAAAATTAAATAGAAAGAGGCCAGCAAAAGCAATAGAGCATACAAACAGATACCTCTAGAATAACACTAGATACCCAACAAAGTTAGAATCTAAGACACACATGCACACACATAGCCAAATGGTCATGTGTTCATACATTCCATGTTTGCTTTTGATACATGTATACTTTATTTCTATTGGTGACCTAGAATTTAACTGAGTGGCTGAGTTATAACTGACAAATCAGCCATCATTAAAAGTAAGCAAATCAGTGGATTATTCAAAGCCCCATTTCTTTTGGCATTTGTGAGTCTTTTTCTTTGGACAATTAGTGCCAAGGAAATGGGGGTAAATCAGGGAAAATAAAAGAATTCCAAACGTATTCCATGGTCTACAGGCTGCCATCTCTGTAATAATCCACTGGCCAACCAGTCATAATCATTAAGCTAGAAGATGTGGGGAAGCATAAAGAAGTAGAAGAGATGGCCTATACTGCCAAGTAGTTTATAATACAATTATAAGAATAAGACATAAATACATTTAAAATGAACTACACAAGGCATACTAAACATGATTATAGTCCAAAAGCTCAGTTTAAAATATCTTTGTTGGAATTCAGTTAATGATTGGTTAGATTCATAAGCTAAGCCACAGAGCTCATTTAATTCATACGTACATGAATAACTATGCTAAATATACTTTTACATCTGCATTCAAAATCAGTTATCGTATTGTTTCTATGAGAAAATGTGTTCTGGTCTCCAACATAGAACAACAAGAATGCATTTCTCCGGTCTGTCACTAGCAATGACAGCTTTTTCCACCTTCTCATCCTCCCCTGAGCAACTGCCGCACACAAACTCTGACCATAGTGCCTCTGGTACTAGTTGGTGCAAGTGGGGAAACAAAAGGAGAAAGGGAAGTCTGATTGGAGTGTAAGACAACTGTGAGGCTTGGATAGATATGCCTGGGTAATGGCCATTGTTAGCATTTTAAAACTGAATAAAAAGGGAGAAGAAGGGGCGCCTGGGTGGCTCAGTCGGTTGGGCAACTGCCTTCGACTCAGGTCATGATCCCAGGGTCCTGGGATCGAGCCCCACATTGGGCTCCCTGCTCAGTCAGGAACCTGCTTCTCCCTCTCCTGCTCCCCCTTGCTTGTGTTCCCTCTCTAGCTGTCTCTCTCTTTGTGTCAAATAAATAAATAAAATCTTAAAAAAAAAAAAAGGAGAAGAGAAGGCAGCTTCGAAGTCACCAAAACCCAAAAGAGTAGACTTCTATTTTTAGCTGTATGGAAGACCATACAGCCTGACCAACATTCCCACTGAAAACAAGTAAAAATGTTGGAAAAGCACTTTAACACCTCTAAAATGTATCAATAAAATGGTAAGAAAGGAAGGACTACTCAGAAAACATAAAGTAAAAGCTGGAACCCAGAAATTTAACCAACACAGAAGCTAGCCTTTGCCTTGAGTGAAATTGTAAGCACTCTAAGTCGAAACTGGTTTTCACTATCTAGGAGTGTGGGAAGATAGGAAATAAAACCAAAGGCCTACCCAAGGTGGGACATTTAAGAGGAAACTGCTCTCTTGCATAAAACTGATGTCCTAAAAGGTTGAATCTTCAGTGTAAGGGTGAGCTAAAAATAAATCCCCATCCTCTCCTGCCACCTCCCAGGAAATTTGCCCGTGGCAAAACATGCTGCTTCTTGGAAGAGAATGAAATTTTTTGCCCTTGAGAATTTGAAGCCGCAAGATCCACAAAACCTCTACCTGATGATTACTTTAAAATAAGTTATTTAAGGGTGCCTGGGTGGCTCAGTTGGTTAAGCGACTGCCTTCGGCTCAGGTCATGATCCTGGAGTCCCGGATCGAGTCCCACATCAGGCTCCCTGCTCAGCGGGGACTCTGCTTCTCCCTCTGACCCTCCCCCCCTCATGTGCTCTCTCTCTCCGTCTCTCATTCTCGCTCTCTCAAATAAATAAATAAATAAATAAATAAATAAATAAATAAAATCTTTCAAAAAAAAACCCCAAAAAATAAATAAAATAAGTTATTTAAAAATGATCCTAAAGCTTCAGGAGGACACACCTTGCAAACTCCAACTTATCACATAATGACATCCCCACCTAGGCATCATGCAGAGCTCATGCAAATTCTGAAATTAACTGTGTTTATTGAAAACATGTCAAATACCTAGTCATGTTTTTCATTCTTTCTTTAGCTTTTATATGATGTTTTTCGAGATCTCCAGAGATAAATAATATTCTAATCCTGTGTTTGCTATTTAAAACAGCTACAGCAAATAGATTTTACATGTGAATTTCATGGGGAAAAATAAAAAAGGTCCCAAGTTGGTAGTTTTCTCAGGCAATTGGTGGAATGAAACACAATGTTCTCTAAAGAAATCTGACTTCAAACTAGCCTTCAAAGAATTTCTACCTATAAAATACCAAGAAATATGAGTTCCTGATCAAAGCTCACAAAATGCACGAGGTAAGAGAAAACAACAGATAAAAGAAGAAAGAACAGTTAAATCAGACATTAAAAAAATTTAAATAATGGATTTATCAGATATAGACTACAAAGCATACATGCTTAAAGATCTGAAAGAGTATGTTGAATGTATGAGTTAAGAGCAAGAAACTCTAAAAAGGCACAGGCAGATTGAAAAAGAATCGAATAGAATTTCTATAAATGAAAAAGTAATAATTAAAAATGTAAAGTTCCATGAATTAGATAGATTTGATAAAATACTAGTTCTGGTTGAAGTTAAAATTTTTGAACTGGGTGATAAGTCAGAACATTTCATCTAAAATACAACAACAGAAGACAGAAAGATGGAAAATACGAAAAAGAGGTTAAGAAACAGAAAGGATTGATAGAAAAGTTCTAACATATCGCAATCCTAGAAGGGAAGAAGAGGGGGAAGCAAAGATATGTTTGGAGAGATAATGACTAAGTACTTTTAGAACAGGAGAAAGGCAGTAATTAAAATACCCACAATCTTCAAGCAGATTTTATAAATAAAAATCCATATGTAGAAATATCACAGCAAAACTAGGGAACACCAAAGGCCTACAGAAGATCTTTAAAGTAGCCAGAGAGAAAAGACAGATTACCTTCAAAGAAACAACAATGAATTTATAGCTACCAAGTTAAAAGCAACAATGGAAACTAGAAGACAGTGAAAGGATATCTTTAATATGCTGGGGGAAAAACCTTGAAAAATAAAAATATTTAAAAATAAACATCAACAGATTCTGACTAAACAAAACTCTAAAGTATGTACTTTAGATAAAAGGAAAGTGATCACAGATGAAGGGTCTGAGATTCAAGGAAAAATAATAAGCTACAAAAGTGGTGAATTGTTGGCTAAATAAAAATATGGATTGTATAAAGCTATAATGATAACAATGTCTTATGAGATGAAAAAAATAGAAAAAATACACATACCAACACAAACAGCATATATATCAGGAGGACAGTGATTGATGTTATAGTGTTTTAAAATTTTGGAATTGGTAGGAGGAGGGGAGATATTAACTTTAGACTGTGATAAAAATTTCTAAGATAATCCTTACAAATTGAAATAAAACATACAACTTTCAAACTACTAGAAGGTAAAAAATGAAAAAAACAAAACAAAACAAAACTAACCAAAAAATGCAAAAGAAGGCAAGAGGGGTGGGTGCCTGGGTGGCTCAGTTGGTTGAATGTCTGACTCTTGATTTTGACCTCGGGTCATGACCCTGGGGTCTTGGGATTGGGTCCCATGTTGGGCTCCCTGCTCAGTGCAGAGTCTGCTATCTCTCTCCCTCCATTCTTCCCCCGGCTCACATGCTCTCAATCTCTCTCTCTGTCTCAAATAAATAAATAAATTTTTTTTAAAGATTTTATTTATTTATTTATTTATTTATTTATTTATTTATTTGGGAGAAAGAGAGAGAGAGTGGGAGGGAGAGGGAGAGAGAATCCAAAGCAGTCTCCACAGTGAGTGCAGAGCCTGATGCAGGGCTTCATCTCACAACTGCAAGATCATGACCCTAGCCAAGACCAAGAGTCACACACTTAACCAACTGAGCCACCCAGGTCCCCCAGGATAAATTTAAAAGACAAAATATGATGTTGTAAATAAATTTAAATATATCAGTATTTCCAATAAATATAAATGAACTAAATGCTACAGTGAAAGATAAAGATAGACTTGATTAAAAAAATAGCTACATGGATTTACTTAAAGCATAAGAATAGAAATAAGTTAAAGGTAATAAGATAGAAAAAGATATACTAGAAAAATACTAACTAAAAGAAAGTATAGTTATATTAATATCAGACAAAATAGACTTTAAGGGAAAAAGCACTAATAAAGATAAAAAAGCCACTTTACCATGATACATGGTTCAGTTCAGCAGGAAAGTATAGCAATTCTAAACTTGTATGCATCTGGAAGCATAACTTTTAATATATATAAAACAAAAAGTGAAAGAACCATAAAGAAAAATATGCAAATACATAATCATAGCGGGAAAATTTAACACACCCCTCTTAGAAACTAATAAATTAAGCAGACAAAATAATTGGTGATGATATCATTGATTTGATCAACACAATGAACAAACTTGACCTAATAGATATTTATGAAACAACATATTAAACAATTACAGAATATACAGTGCTTTCAAGCATGCCTGGAACATTTACAAGAATTTAATGCCTACTGTGCCATGAGACAAATCTCAACAAATTTCAAAAATTAACAGTATACATACGACATTGTATTACCAAAAGGCAATTAAGTTGCTAATCAATAACAAAAGAAAAGTGTTCATATAGATGGAAATTAAGAAATATACTTCTAAATAACCTGCAGTTCAAAGAAAGAATCATTATGAAATTTAGAGAATTTCACAATGGAATGATAAATACTACATGTCAAAATGTGGAATTCAGTCAAAGTGGAACACAGAAGGAAATTTACAGCCAAAATACTTAGAAATAAAAAATGTTAGGGAGCCTGGGTGGCTCAGTTGGTTAAGCAACTGCCTTCGGCTCAGGTCATGATCCTGGAGTCCCAGGATCGAGTCCCACATCGGTCTTCCTGCTCGGCAGGGAGTCTGCTTCTCCCTCTGACCCTCTTCCCTCTCGTGCTTTCTATCTCTCATTCTCTCTCTCTCTCAAATAAATAAATAAAATCTTTAAAAAAAAAAGAAATAAAAAATGTCGGAAAATTAATGAGTTAAACTTGAATAACCAAAAGTAAGGAAATAAATAGAAAAAAATAAATGAAAAAAGTAGAAGAAAGGAAATAAAAATAAGAACAGAGATTAATGGAATAAAAAATATATTCAATAGGAAGCTCAACAAAATAACGTTCTTTCAAAGGACCACTGAAATTGATAAACTACTGGCAAACTTGATCAAGAGATCAAGAACAAACAAATAGAAGTAGGAATAAAAATCTTAGGAGGGGGCATTACAGATGCTACAGAGATTTTTAAAAAGCTAATCTACTGAAACATTTTTTACCGATAAATCTGAAAACAATAAAATGGGTAATTCCTAAATAAGTATAACTTACTTAAAAAAAAACAAAACAAGGAGAAACAGAAAACCCGTATGGTCTTATAATCTTAAAGAAATGTAACTAGTAGTTGAAAAAACTTCTTACAAGGAAAACACCAGGAACATACAGTTGTACCAGAAAAATTTTACCAAACATTCAATAAGCCAATAAACCCAATCTTATGTAAAATATCCTTTAAATCAGCAACAAATGGCTAGAAAACATCATTTAACAAAAATACACCATTTTCCATGGCATAAAATATGTAAGGCATAATGAAAAATAATATATGTGTGTATCGGTAACCTTAGAATAATTCTAATAATAAATATGCAAGACTTTTGGAGAGAAATTATAAAATTACTTCATTAAAAGACATTACTGAAAATTTAAATACATTAGGAGATATTCTATGGTAGTGGCCTGGAAAACTCAATATTGTTAGATACCAATTTTTCCCAAATTTATCTGTATCTTTATGCAATTCCAATCAAAATTGCTACAGCTCTCTGTGTGCTTGTGTGTCAACCTGACCAAATGATTCTAAAATTTATGTGTAAGGACAATGTTTAAGAATAATAAAAATACTTCTAATGAAAAATAACAAAGGAGGAGGGAGAGTGTCATAACAGATGCCGATAATTAATATAATATTATATTAAATAATGCAAAAGTTACTGGCACTAAGGTAGGCAAATTGACCTTCTAAAATAAAGAGAAGCCAGGAAGAGACATGTGTATATATGGAAATCTGGTTTATTATACCAGCTTAGAATATGGCATTGAGCTAATTGGTTATTATTATTTTTTTTATCAATACTAGTTAGATTAAAGACTTACATGTAAAAGACAAAAGTACACAACTCCTAAAGGAGAATATCTAAGGGAAAATATCCTTTTGATCCTTTGGTTCGGGAAGAATTTCTCAAACATTTGTAAAAAAAACAAATCACAAAAGACTGATATTTAATTAGAAAGATAAACTTCTGATTAGTAAAATGACACCATAAAGTGAAAAGACAAGCCATAAACTGGGAGAAAGTATTTGTAATGTATATAACTGACAAAGGATTTCGATTCTGAATATATAAAGAATTCCTATAAGTCAATGAAAAAAGGACCAATCACACAGTAGAAAAAGAATCAGCAAAAGACATGAACAGACACTTCACACAAGAGAAAACATTAATGGCCAATGAACATGTGAAATGTGTCCAACCTCATTAGTAAATCGGGAAATACAAATTCAAACCATAACCACTCACAGCTTCTTGATTGGGAAAAGAATTTAAGTTGGTTAACAGTTGTTCAAGAACAGTCAGTGTTACTTCCATTCACCACTGTTGGAAACTACAGTATGGCATTATTCGGTAAAATAAAAAATGCACACAGTGGGTACACTATGACCCAGTGTCCACTCTTAGACACATACTCTAGTTTAGAGAAAATCTTGGACCTGTGTCTAAGAAATGTAAGCATGTTCACAGTGACACAGTTTGTAATAGCAAACAAACAAAAGGAAACAATCCATATGTCCCTTGACAGGAGAATAGATTAAAAAACTGAAGTGTATTCATACACTGGAATAGAATAAGCAAGTAAATGAATGAATTACAGTTACATAGAGCAATATATGGATGAAACTTAGATATAGAAAAGCAAGTCACAGAAGAATACATGCATAAAATTTAAAACATTTATACTAAACAATATAATATTACAGGATACAAATACATATGGTAAAATTACAAAGAAAAGGAAGGGAATGATAAACTAAAAATTGACAACAGTGGATTTATGGAGGGGAGAGTGAAGATGTAAGGGCAGTGTATGAACACAGGAGACTTCAAAGAAAGTGGTATGTTTTTTACCCAGATTGATCTGTGAGCACCCATCATGTTCTGGCTATATTACACCTATTTTATAATTTTTTGATAATGATTTGACATTTAATGAAAAAATTAAAAAGAGGAGGGTGCCTGGGTGGTTCAGTGTCTGCCTTTGGCTCAGGTCATGTTCTCAGAGTCCCGGGATCGAGTCCTCCATCGGGCTCCCTGCTCAGCAGGCAGTCTGCTTCTCCCTCTGACCCTATTCCCTGCTTGTGATCTCTCTCTCTCTCTCAAGCTCTCTCTCTCAAATAAATAAATAAAATATTTAAAAAAAACTAAAAAGAGGAAAATAGAAACTCAAGTCTAGGAGTATTGCAAAGGCAATAAAAATCAGTTTCTGCCCTTAGGGTTGGAGCCTGTGATTCCATTGAGAGACAGCAAAGGAGCCTTTCTGAGCAGGGAAGGGCACTTGCACTGGGACTTCTCAAGGGATTAGGATTTGGAATAGCTGGAGAGAGAGGTAAGGAAAAGAAATCTAGTAGGAGAGTGACGTGACAAGAGACTTTGAGGGGAGATCCTCATCTTGTATTAAGGATCCAGGAGTTAGCAGAGGCTATTGAAATAATGAGACAGGCAGTTTGAACCATTAGTTTAACAAACACTAGATTGCCAAGAAATTTGACTCCCCTTTTCTTTTCACTTACAAAGAAAATGAAGGAGTGTCCTGTGATTAAAAAAAAAAAATGTAGGGGGGCACCTGGGTGGCTCAGTTGGTTAAGCGACTGCCTCCGGCTCAGGTCATGATCCTGGAGTCCTGGGATCGAGTCCCACATCGGGCTCCCTGCTCAGCAGGGAGTCTGCTTCTCCCTCTGACCCTCTTCCCTCTCGTGCTCTCTGTCTCTCATTCTCTCTCTCTCAAATAAATAAATAAAATCTTTAAAAAAAAAATGTAGGGAATACTATACATGAAAGAGAAGTTCTTTCCAATGGCTCTTTTATATCGACTTCCAGCCTCAGGGCCACACCTTGTTAGAACGGGAGACTGGAGGCCAAAGTTGTCCCTTCTCTCCAAGTTGTCTCTGTCTCTTTCCCTTGTGCCCCACCCTCCCCAGTTCCCGGTTGCTGAAGGTGTTTATCAAACGTGACTGCACAGGAAAGTGCCATCAGAGTGTTCCGGGTCATGAATGGGTTACCTGCTGGCCTCAGGAAGAAAGAGGAGGGGAAAAAAAAAGGTCATCATCACGGGGGCTGTTGCTCATACTCTCCAGCTACAGTTACCCACTCCATCAGCCTTGATGACATCTGACGAATTATGAGCCTGGCCCCCACGGCTAGAAGAGCAACATCTCAGGTCAAGGTGAGCCAAACCTGCCATCTGGTCCTACTCAAGGATTTTGTACTTGCAAATGGGACTTCCAGGAAGAGTTTTCTTTGTATTTTTGCACCCTAAATGAGAGAAGAGCTGCCACATATACTGACTCCATATGTCCCCAAATCTAGAGCTGCCATGACCCTGGGGGCAATCACAGAGCAGGAAAAAATTATTTTACAAATTTTGAAGGACCTTCAAACTGGCAAGTATACTCTTGGAGGCAGATATCATCCATCCAAACTCTAGGTGGAGAATCTGAGGCCGGAGGAGGTTGAGTAACTTGTCCAAAGTCCCAAGCAAAGATCAGGATAAGAATTCAGGGGTTCTGACTTGTCCTCAAAACACACTTAACTTCTCATTAAATAGATACCAGGGTTCTAGAGAAAAACATGGCAAGAAAAAATTCACCGGAAGAGACATCTTTAAGAGAAGAAATGGTGTAGACTCGATTGTTAATGTAGTGAGTGTATGCTCTGGTGGACGAGGCAACCGAAACATCCTATTTAACAGTCAGAACAGCAAACCTGCTGGATGTCTCCAGGGGTGGAGTAGGAGGAAAATCCCGGTGACAGTGTGGTATGTATATGGAAATGGCATGAAGTATAAAAATTGTCAGGGCTATGAAGCATTACATACTTGATGAAGCCAGCAAGTGTGGGGACTAAGATTACTTTGGCAACAAAATATTTTTAAGTCTGTATTCATAATTTTTATAGCCAGGAGAGTTATTTTGCAAAGAGCCATGCAGATTTTGAGTTAGAGGTAGCCTATAAAGGATCAGTCTGTCTCAAGACCAAAGGGATGAAGGGGCTGTGAAATTATAGAAACAGCAAAATGAAGATATGAAAATGAAGAATTGTACTTTCACTGTCTGAGCCATCAGTAGGTAGCCAAGGTAAACACAAGCATTTTGCAGTTAGGGTTCTTGGGTTTAAATTTCAGTTCTGCGGCTTGTTAGCTGAGCAGCCTTACACAAATCAGGTCTCAGCTTCCTCATTTGTAAAAAAGGGTAATAATGGGACCAATCTCACAGAGTTTTATAAGGATCAATTGAATTATATTGTAATATAATATAAATATAATAATGTAAATATAATATATACATAAAACACAAGGAATATTGCCTAGCATGTAATAAGTGCTCCATAGTTATCAGTTATTGTTATCAATAAAATTTTCAGGAAATAAAGTTTCATTTTTTAAAGGGCCACCTAATTTTTCTTTATCTTCTTTGGATTCAATTTCCTTGTTGACTTAATTAGCATTTATGTTCTTAAGAGAGAAAATTGCTTCACTATGCAACGTTTTCAGATTCTTGATATTTTTCCCAGTATCAAGTCCTATAATAATGGGATTCTTCCCTCAGTAATTCGCCAGATCCACACTCAATTAATGAATAAAAATCTGTTAGAGAATTGAAATATTATGACCAGTTAGACATTTGCAGGAAGAAAGATGTGAGTTTTATTTGCTTAAAAAAAAAAAAAAGCCCTTAAAACCCAGCCAACGTGGTTTAATCAGCTGTGTGCTTGCAGCGCTCAGCTTTTCTTTCCTCTGAGGTGGCAGGCAAGTGAGCCCTGAAGTGGCTCAGGGAAAGAGCGTCCATCGGATTACAGATCAGACAGAAACAACCCCAACCCCACATCTTCTTCTTCACTCCGAGATACACACAAAGCTCTTTATTTGTTTTTTACTTAAAATGTCAGAGGCGCCGGGGGTCGGGCTTCTGGATTGGGGATTGGCAGACCACACTCCTGGGCTGACATAATAAAAGTCCACCATGTGGCCGTGTGATTCGCACAGCGTGTGCGTGTCGCCAGCAGCCGATGGGTCTTGGCAGGGAGCCTCCTACTGGCCTGGGAACAACCAGGACTTACATTTTCTCGAGTGGCAAGACCGCTGAGGGACGACTGCGGGGACGTGCACACGCTTTGAGGGCACAGAGGCCAAAGTAGCACGGAGTGAGGCAGACATCCACACCCCGAACTACTTCAACACAGTGATAACCAGTACAGCCCAAGAGCAAGAAGCTCTGTAGGACAGTTTACAGAAGGATTTTACTGCTCCTGTGAGATCTTAAGGTGGGGGAGAAAGGAGTCTATAAAGAAAGGGTGGCACACCTAATTTTTTGTTTACCCACCTCTTGACAGCTCCTATGCATCTTATGGTATGTACAAATTACAGAATCCTCAATTAACACGGGTCATTTTAGGAGCCAGAAAGACCCTCTCTTTGTAACCTGCAGAGAGGTGTGAGGCCCTCCTTTCATCAGGCTGACTTGGAACATGAGTACAGTTTTAGAATTTCAGGATTCTCCACTTTCTGTAAGAGTTCTGTTCCTGGGGAAAATGTTGCTCAGTCACAGAGCAAATGTGCTCAGGGCATCAATCACCTGATTTGGGGGATAACTTTATTGTT
The DNA here is from genome assembly GCF_003265705.2 of Callorhinus ursinus. Lineage (NCBI taxonomy): Eukaryota > Metazoa > Chordata > Mammalia > Carnivora > Otariidae > Callorhinus > Callorhinus ursinus. The sequence continues at coordinate 92,434,863 of NW_027397066.1, read as the reverse complement.
TTTGAACTACTCCACTCACTTTCTTTGGTAGTTCCTCAAGCAGAAGAACTCACATTTTCTCTTTTCTCTAATGAGGAGGATGGAGATCTGAGACTTAGTGTTAGTTCTGTTCTTTGCTTTTAGCTAATGAAGGAATATTTGCCAGTGCAGAACCAACAGAAAAAAAAAATAAGTAAATTAAAGTAAGCAAGTGAAACACATTAGTTTTTACACAGTTTTTTACTGGCAAAAATTAACGATCTATTTCCTCCTGTTTCCTTAATATTTGGCTTTAATAGCTAAATTACAGGTTTATAAAATAGTAGGTACTGCATTTGCAAACTCCTGAATGGTAGTTAAGCATATGTTGAGTATCCATTATATATGGCACTTGATACTTCTGAAGGTTGCCCAGAAACAGAACAGACAACTCTCAAAGACAGCCTTATTGGGGAATTAAAAGAAGTATATAATTTTACTTACAAAAAATTCCAAAGCAATATTCTGACCCATCAGGATGAGTTCACTTACATTTAGACAAGTTGGAGAATTCATCCTATCCTTTCCACTATTACAGAAGCAAAGACATTCCTATTAAATCTTGACAAAAGGAAATAGGAGAATTATCTTACTTTTAGAAGATTACCAATGAGGAAGATAGCTAGCAATATGGCCCCCATTTGAAGATAAAGTCAGAAGTTCAATGGTTTGTCCAAGTTCAAATGGCAACTCCCTGGGATTATCTGCAGGTGTTAGACACAAGCTTTTAAACATCCAATCCACTGTGGTTTTATGTGAGACCACTCCTTGTCCCTGGCTTTTGTGGGGAAGAAACCAATAAACACACTGAAAAATAGGATGCATTTTTGGTAGAATATGGATTCTATGATGCAAATATATATTCCAGGCTGTTTAAAGAAATAACTCTTGGGTTGATTCTCAAATTTTAAAGCACTAAAATAACAACGGCGGTGTTTTTCCTGAGGAAAAAGTATCCTAATTTTGACCTTATTCAAGCTGCCGTATAATTCCAGAGGGACCAATGAAGGGGAAGGAAAGAACTGATGAGGTCTAAGTGGTGATTGCATTTATAGATTAATCCTGACAGGGAGCAAATACATCTCCTCCCAGGAGGCCCCAGTAGAGTCAACTAAGAAGTGAGGCCATTATTTATGAGCACAGTGGATTTTTCCCATTACAATAAACATTTTAATTACTTTAAGTGAAACATTCTTTTTAGTGGTAGGAAGCTTAAAAATTAAGTACCGTATAGTCATTTTTTAGTCATTTCGACTATGTATACGATCCTCTCTTATTCTTTACACTGTTTAACACAGCAATTTGTCTTGCCCTAGAATCAGAATGGGAAAATGGTATACGTTTGTAAAAAGGCATTTCACTTACCAAAACCTGCAAGACCCCACATGGGGAAAGAATGGGCTAAATGAGTAGTCGGCAGCATGGCACCAGAGCAATTCATTTCCATCCGTTTTATATAGTGGCTTTCCATGTATAATTTCATTTGAAGCTAATAAATTTGGAAAACACTTATCCAAATGAATCAATGAAGGTGGGGTAGGACTGGAATAATGATGCAATTTTTATTTTCCAATAAAACAACAAATTTTCATTCTAGGAAGGTACTACCATATACCACAAAACATACCGACCACATAAATCAACAATAAAAGTTGTTACAAAAGAGTACTCATGAAACTCTTGTGTCATGGGAACAAAATAGCCAATCTGTAACACGAAAGCGGAATAATCCACTTCCTTAAAAAAAGGGGGGCCCTCCATTTTCTCACTGATTACAGTAAGTCGCAATAAATGATATTAAAGAATTAGTGTTAATTTTTAGGGTGAGATAATAGTACTGTGGTTATGTTAAAAAGGAATTTGTTTAAAAAAAGGAAAAAATAGGGCGCCTGGGTGGCTCAGTTGGTTGAGCGACTGCCTTCAGCTCAGGTCGTGATCCTGGAGTCCTGGGATCGAGTCCCGCATCGGGCTCCCTGCTCAGCAGGGAGTCTGCTTCTCCCTCTGACCCGCCTCCCTCTTGTGCTCTGTCTCTCATTCTCTCTCTCTTAAATAAATAAATAAAATCTTAAAAAAAAAAAAAGGAAAAAATAAAAGAAGTTCATATCGCATCTTAACATTATTAAATATTAAATATTTACAGATGAAATTGCATGAAGTTTGACATTTGGTTCAAGATAATTTGGGGTATGGAGGTGGGGATAAAGTGAGGGTATAAATTAGGCAAGATTGGCTCCAGATTGTTACATGTTGAGGCTGAATAAAATGTATCAGATTTCTTACACTGCCCCCTCTGCTTTAATACGTTTGAAATTTCTAATAATAAAAAAGTTTTTAAGGATTCTCTTTCAAGGACTGAAAGAAATGGTCTTGATAAACTCTGAGAAACAGAAACGGACCATTCTGAAATTATTTTAAATCGGCCTAGCCCCAGGTTTAGATAGCAAACAAAACTGGGCTTTGGCCTCCCTGATGTGAACCCTACTCTGTAAAGTGAAGCCACTGCTTCATCTGATTCTGTAATTAAGTCCAGACTATGACTATGCATATTGGAAGTGTTTGCTTAATGAGTAATCAGCAACACGTATTTTTCATCTCGTCTATTTCGCTATAGCCTCATCATGTAATCTAGGCTTCTTTGCTGCACTTCCCAGTTAGTACTATGTGCTCAGAAATCACAACCCAATTTGAATATTATCTTAAGTAAAATATAAAAAAAAATTAAGTGTGTGTAAAAATAATCATACCCAATACTTGAAAGCCATTAGCATGGGTAAATGAGCACTGTCTACAAAAACAAGAAAAGCACGCCCCCTATTTACACTGCCTTGGGAAATCACAGGCTACTCCTGAACGAGTAGAGAAGCCGAGCCCGATTTTAACAAAACTATGTAACATACTTCTATTATTCTACTTTCTATAGAATTAAAAATTTAAACAACTCAAAACAAAAATTCTGAACTGTAGAAAGAAAATCTCCAACGTCATTTCTGTTTCAATTTTTTTTTAATGTGAAAAAGTAATCTGATGATGTGAATGCTTAGAGTTTTTAAACTAAGTTAACTAAGACTTTTAATATACAGTTCACTATCACAGACACAGCCAAGAGGTAGGATGGAGAGGGAAATTATCATTGGTTGAATACTTTCTATACTTTAGGTACTATGGGAGATACCTCAGACTCAAAACCTTATAGTGTAGGCTTTATTATTCCCACTTGAGGGTTGAGAAAGTTGAGGTCATGGAGGTTAAGTAACTTGCCCAAGGTCACATACTTCATAAAAAGCATATTCAGACTTTCCAGAAGATTTTGACAGGATGGGTGTTTCTAAAACCATTTGCCTTTCAGCTTACTGACATAGTCCTGAGTATTTCAAAATGCATAGAAAGATAGGATTAATGGAAGTCCTTTTCAGTACTCTTAGATTCCCAATAAAATAATTCGATAAATATATATGTGTATCTCACATATGTACTCTTCCACTGTACTGATGAATCAATTTCTACCCAGCCTGGTCCAAATAAAGTTAAGCAAATTCTGTAATTTCCTCTAAACATACGACAAAGAGACAACTGAAAAGTCAGAGACTAATTCAACTGGTCACTCCTACTATTTTCACATTGGAAAGACAATCGCTTACAACTGAATTCTCCCTAGACTCCAGGCCAGAACATGCTCTCCTGTCACACTCTATCTTCTGCAAGTGCAGGGGAGTTTTGTCTCATAACAGATAATTAAAGACATAGCCGTGCCACTTGCTAGGATTTCTTTCTCTTTTACATCTTATAAAAGAATAAACTTTAGTTTAAAGATTAGATTTTTTTTCCTTTTTGTAAAGCTGGGTATACCAACTGGCATCGGCTGTATTAAAATCAGGAGAAACCTCAATCAAAAAGCCCCTCTCGGAAGGCAGGCTTTCTTGTTAATATGCACCAACATGAAAGGCTTTCTTTTCATCCTATACAACTACAGTGTGTGTAAATTGCAGGGGGCTCATTGGCATAAATCTCGGCTGCGACCTCTGAGGTAAACTGGATTTACATTACTTTCTGACAAGAATTAAATGAAGGCCTTGTGGATATATGAACAGCCTTCTAGGCTGCAACAGATGGGCATGAATGTGCTCCCTAGGAAAACTATCAGTGACATCTGTGTCCTCCAAATTCTGGTGGTCTCAGCCAATTAACAGGGGGGGGAAGGAGAGGTGGGGGTTGGGAGGCCGCTGCACAGCCCCCAGCCAAGATCGAGGCAGAAGTGTTTGTGTTTGGAGATGAGATCAGCCTGGCCCTGGCCTGTAGCAGTGAGGTTAGCACTTCATTGTTATCATTCAAATGGAGAATGTGGCTTACAAGCTATTTGTATACCACAGTGAGGATAATATGATTTTTCTCATTTGACCAGAGGAGATGGCCCTCTCTTGCAGCTGATATCATATTTCAGTGCAATCTCTTTGGAATGGGTGTTTACTTCGGTCTCTTCTGAGGCAGGCTGATGGTGTTGCCGCCTGCCAGTTTATGTGGTGCATTCACGTGTCACAAAGCAGGTGAACTCTAAGACAAAACAGATCTTTCCCCAAAACATTCTTGCTCAAGAAGTACTCCTTTCCTCCTCCAAAGTGGCCTTTACTGATTTCACAAGGAAGTCAAAACTAAGGTTTCCTGGTTACAACGAAGTCAAGAGAAATTAACATCAGAGGTCTGTAATGAAGTGGTGGAGGGTTTCTTGAAAGGACAGCACAATGAACCATGAACCCCACTGTCTGAATTTATCAGATTTCGGCATGTCAGCCCCCTGTGTTTGACATGCAGGCAGAAGGAAACCTGGATCGACCCCCTTGCTTTCTCCTTTCCTGCTTTCTCTTCCCATTTTCTTGGATTGTGTGGAGCATGGGACCAGGATTGGGGAGCTGAAGGATGGGAAGAAGAACAGAACTAACAATGACTTGTTCAGGACCAGGAGACAGTCCAGATCCTATGTCTTCTGAGCCCTAGCATTAAGAACAGAGGCTTTGGGGGCGCCTGGGTGGCTCAGTCGTTAAGCGTCTGCCTTCGGCTCAGGTCATGATCTCAGGGGCCTGGGATCGAGTCCCAGGTCGGGCTCCTTGCTCAGCGGGGAGCCTGCTTCTCCCTCGGCCTGCAGCTCCCCCTGCTTTACACACACACTCTCTCTCGGACAAATAAAAAAATAAAATCTTAAAAAAGAAAAAAAGAACAGAGGCTTTGTATCCAAAATACACTAGTCTGGGTCTATCACTTACTGGATGTGAGATAACGGGCAAGTCACTTAAACTCTCTGTGCCCCAGTTTCTTTCTATAAAGTTGAGTTAATAATAGTACCTATGTCTTAATGAGGATGAAATAACCTAACACATTGATTGGAGGGCCATTTTTACCCTGACTTTATGGAGAAGAGTATTAAGGGGTTAAGGGGAGAGTCCCAAACCTCTAAAATAGCTCTTCAAAGTGGAAGACGTTATGTTCTACTGGTCTTTGGAAACTCAGAAAACTGAGTTTTTCCAAAAGAAACAACTTTTATTGCGTTTAGGAACCTAAGGTCATGCTTTTAAATTACATATTTCTTTTAATGTGTAAGGTTTTAAAGTCATGCTTTGCTAAAATGAACTTTCTAATTATCAAAAGCATATGGATATCTGTAAATTATAAAATAGTTGGCCAAAAAGCTAATAAATACTACATTTAAACAAAAAAAAAAGAAATTAAGCTGTTTGTTTTAACTTCCTTTTCCTAGTTGCAGAAATGCGAGTAGCTTGTTCTGTCCTAAACTGAAGTTATATGTGAAGGGTGAGAAGACAATGGTTAACCATAATAGTTCAGATGTAAACTTTTTGCTTCTTTGTCTTCGGTGTTGTTTAAAACACAATAATTCCACATAGCAATTGTTTAGAACCACAACAACCACAAAAGGAGGGCAAAAAGGGCAAGTAGAACTTCTAAACAAGAGAAGCTACTCTGGAAGCTGTAAATGCTCCTCTTGTTAGGTTTTTAAAGTAAATTTTCACAAATGGATTCCTATCCTCTTATTTTCTGCTCTCCCTAACTATTCAGTTTTAAGAATTTCAGCAAGCTGAGCCTCAGCATAATGTAAAATTGCTCTTAGGGGAAGCCAAAGTATTGGTCCATAAAGAAGTCACTTGCTCTGTCTCTTTTACTCATACAGGGGCTTTTGAAACTCATGCAGTCAGTTTGAGAATGAAAACAATTGCAGGCACAATTTTTACACAAGTTGTGAAGTTTTGATCTTTATTAGGTTATAATACCAAATAAATTTTGTCTTATCCTGTTGGTACTGATATCTTTGTGTTGAGCGATAAACAGCAGAAGGGCCTTTGTCTGCACAGGGATTCAGAAGAGAATCGACACTAAACAAAAGCACCTGTTGTTTCGTTCTTGTAATGGCCTTAGAAGTGACCAGTTGGCTGCATTTTCCTCACACTCCTCCTTAGGCTTTTCCCAACACTACCATCTCACACAACATGACTGGATGTAAAAGGAGAATAATTGAGGAGAAGATCAATAAATTTAAAGGCTCTTTAAGGAAAGACATAATGAATTTGGTACAGCACATATTTTTAGATCAAAGATGCCTTTGAAGTGACAAAACCCTAATCCATAAACTACTGAAGCACTTCCTTTCTCTCCCAAACTGCTTGTTGTCAAATAAAATGGAAGTTAAGGAAATTATCTTTATCTGAAAATGGCCAAAAGAAGCCATCACGTAATGACAGCCTTGTCACAAGCGACAATTGGGGAAATTGTCAGGAAGGCAAGGCCTAACAAGCAGAGGAGTGGGCTTGCTGTTTGCACTAATCTGGCCATGCAGCCCCCACACACAATCCCAGTCAGCTTGCTGCGTGAAACAGCTAACGCTTTGTCAGCAGTAGCAGCGCCTGGAAAGAGCACTCTTTCATGAATATGTATTACCATTCCTCCTCGGTGTCTACAGAGACAGACCCTTCAAAACTGAGGTATAAAACACGCACGCACACGTACGCACACACACATACACCACTGACCAACAAAACCAAGAGAACCTAAGCTACTCGTTTGAGTGTCGTGAAATGCTCATAACGAATGAAAGAGCACATAGGCACTCGGTTCCATGTGTTTCCTGGGATCTTTATTTCCCAGCAATTGAAATGAAATTCTTTAGGGGCCTTTCAATCTTTGGGAGCCATGTGTATGGATTCCGAGTTGCTTCACAGTTACATGGATTGCAAATCACACACCTTGTCATGAATTCACCTTCCCAATGTCAGATATGTTCTGAAATTCTAAATATGGTGAAAATAACTTTAATATTAATAGAGTGCATGTGCAGCTTTAAGAGACTGATCAAATCTCATACTGGCTTCCTATAAGGTAGTAAAAACACTGAATGGAAAGTTATGATAAAGGCATATTATATTTCAACAGTGAGCAGCAGGATGTTACGCAGAAAAAATTTTAAGGTGAAATGGGGGCAGGGGGAACCTGCTCTGCAAAGCCCTTTGAAAACCTAAAACAGTATTTAAAAAATAGTGTTAAAAGTAGTGTTTAAAAAACCCATATTCCCTTTCTACAAATATGAATTATTTCACATCCATCTCTGGCCATAGAGCTATCAAGATATTTTTGAATGACTGAACTTTGGTTTTTCCACTGACATTAAAATTAAATTAAATTAAATATAAATATATGGATATATATTTAAATTCATTTTTTATAGAAGCAGATACATAAGGCAGACGAGTGTAAGGTCGTTCCTTTTCTACTTCGTCTTCTGATGATAAAGTTTGCTTTCCCACTGTGCAAGAGACAAAGCTCAGTTTTGAGGGTTTTCCATATTACGCAATGTTTGCCTTGGACATTTACATTTCATTAGCATATTCTACTCTACTTGAAATCCAGCATTGAATGCTCACAGCCGCCAAGGCTAATCCTCTTTAAAGAGCTACAGGCTATATTACATGTGGCCACAGCAGCGGCCGTGCCATCGCTGCATCACTTTGAAGACGATGAACAGAGTTCTCTTGTACGTCTGTCTTGTACCCAGCCTCATAAACCACTGCTTTCTGTGTTGTGAAATCCTTCTGTTTTCGTCAAGGACAATTATGAGGAGGCTGAAACCCACGTCACCACTCTGGAAGCTGGACTGCACTTGAAGAGGAGATACTATGCTGATTTCACTTTCTCCTAAGTGTCTATCCACAATCTTTTCAACTAAGATTAAAATGAACTATATCTAAGTATTTGGGGTCCTTTGATTAGGATCAAATGCTAACTACATCTTCTGTCTAGGGAATCTGGTCCTGGGTAATCAGGGGAAAGAGACTCAGTGATGTCACAGGTCTTTTTTCCTTTATTTTTACAGAACCACATTTAGATGTTACAGGAGAACATTTAGATGCAGTAATTTGTAGGTAACTCCTATGGACGAAGATGATTCAGCTAATGACACCCAACTAAAGAGCAGATAGATAATCCAGTATCCAATTTCAGTAAAATATAACAAACAGTAAAAACTGTACAGCATCGCAGAAAATGTATGTAATTTTTTATCTAAAGCAATGGAAAACAAGTGAATTCCATTAGTCTACTGATGGTATTCCCTTACTAATGCTTAATATTTTTTAAAAAAGGAAAGTGCTGTGCTATAAACAAAACAGATTTTGTTTTCCTTATTTTATGATAATTTGCAAAAAATATAATTGGTTTATAAATTATAATTTTGAAAAATAATTGTTTTGTAAAAATTGCTATTGAAGATGTTCACTACACTGCTTAGTGTTATTTTTACTTTAAGTCCCACATAATAAATTCTCCTACGATTAAAGCAGAAGACATTCTGATTTTCATATTAAATGGATGCATTTATTTTTATTAGATTATGAGGATCTAAACCTCATCATATTGTCCCTTTTTGCCTTTACTCCCAGGAAACTCAGAGCCAGATTTTGGATAAAATCTGGATACCCAGTTTATTTTTGGATAAAACTGGATACCCAGTTCCATGGGTATCCTTCACTTAGATAATCTTGTATGAATCATCTAGCCCAAGCCCTTTACTATTTGGTCCACATTTACCCTTAGTTTAGGCGTTCTAGACACATCTATGTGTCTCATAAGAGGTGATTTCAAATAATTTTGAACATGTATACAAGTTAAAATATATTTCACAAGAGTGTTCCTTACTTAATTTGGCCATTTTCTTTATAAGCATTTGCTAGAAAGGTTTTATGGCAAATGGAAAGAACTCAGGGTTTGGAGTTAGGTAGGTCTGGATTTACCACATGCTTATTATGTGTCAGGCATTATTTGCCTGCTTCTCTGAGGTAACGAAGCTATGAGACAGGTGACCAATTATTTCTCTTACTGTGAGCCCCTTGGTCACTTTCAGACAGTAGAAACTTAGCTATGAGTTGTCATGTCATTTGCCCTTTAATGCTGGCACCAACTAAATTCAGACTGAAGTCTTATTTATAATTAGTATAATTCTCTGCTTATTTTTATATCCCAGTCATTTCCAAGGTAAAACATACTCTGAAAGACTTTATGTCAGTCATCTAGATATTAGCAAATACATTTCCTAGGTAGTGTGGTTCTCCTATGTCTGTGCCACTTTAAAAGTTATTACAGCTTCTCTTTCGTGTGATTCTTATTCTCTCACATCTTCTCCTGATTGTTTATTATCACCTTCTTCCCATACTTCTAATTAAAACAAGGTGGGAAATAAGTAGAGTTAGGTGTATTTAAAGTTGCTTATTATATTTTTATGCAAAAAGTATCTTCCAAAAAAAACCCCCACTAAGTATAATTATACTTAAGAATAAAAAATGACATAAAATAGTTTATTAATCGAAATGATTTAAAATACAAACCCTTCAGCTCTTACCCAAAATATATATTTAAATGTGTGTTACTATTGAGCACTTATAAAAATTAATAATATAGTAGGCTCAAAAGAAACGTCACAAACCCCCAAAAGGAAAAATTATTTGACCACAATGCATAAAAGCTCTAAATTACTAACAAAAAATTAAATTTTATAATTGGTCTGCTTGGATAGTTCAGTAGCACTTGCAACTCATCTTACTGTCTTTTTCCGATATATTTCCAAACTTAAAGGATGCAAACAAAACTATGCCCGGAAAAAAATCCCCAGCTTGATAACTTTTAATAATAAAAATGAAGGAGTATAAACTGTGCTTTCATATTAAGGAAGCGGAAAGGGAGTAACAAATTAAGTCTTAGGGAAGTAGGAGGAATGAATAAACATAAAAATTTTAAAAATAATGATTTATGAAATAGCACATAAGTCAAAATGCTAGCTATTCAAAAAGGCCAATTAATTGGCTTTCAGGAAAATCTAATGGGAAAAAAGAAGAGAGAATGATTTCAGAATGGGAAAAGTGGTATAAACACCATTATGATTAAGATTTTAGAAGTATAAGAAACTATCATGAGGTGCTTGGCTGGCTCAGTCAGTGGAGTGTTCAGCTCTCGATCTTGAGGTTGTGAGTTCGAGCCCCATGTTGAGTGTAGAGATTACTGAAAAATAAAATCTTTAAAGAGAGAGAGAGAGAAAGACTATAATGTACAAATCCTTCTAAAAATGTGAACATTTAGGCGCCTGGGTGGCTCAGTTGGTTGAGCGACCGCCTTCAGCTCAGGTCATGATCCTGGAGTCCTGGGATCGAGTCCCGCATCGGGCTCCCTGCTCAGCGGGGAGTCTGCTTCTCCCTCTGACCCTCTTCCCTCTCGTGCTCTCTATCTCTCATATAAATAAATAAAATCTTTAAAAAAAAATAAAAATGTGAACATTTGTTTATAGTGTATATTTTCTAGGATAATTTTGATATACCATTAAAACTGAGGAAAAAACAAAGATTTAATTAAGACTAAGAATGAGTAAAAAAAATTATCTAGTATTTCCAAGAAAGGTGCCAGTTTCAGATGATGTCATAGTCAATTTTGACCAAATCTTTTAGAAATATGTAATTTCTAGGAAACATATTATTACAGAGGATAGAAAAATATGAAAGACATCTCAGTTCATTTTATAAAGCTGAGATAACACTATAATTAATACTTGACCAAGACAATGAAAAAATATAACTATGGTAGACATAGTTGTTGCCCACCTCTACCTCCAAAATAGAAATTGCCAAGTATAAAATTACTAAGAAGTGGATTCAAGCTATAAGTGGAAAGAAAATTTTACTGAGGTGAATAGAAGAAGAACAAACAACCAAATAATTTCCTTAAAATTTTAATGATGTGATTCTCTCCAAAATCATCTACATCTTTAATAATCTTAATAAAAAATACCGACAGGAAAATATTAGACCTAGTAAATATTTAACAACCACTTCTCTGGAAGAAAAAAAAAAAAACCCTGGTTTGTAGCATTTGCCAATTTCTGTGGTGCAAATATTCCTACCATAGATGATTTCAAGTGATCAATGTGGGATCATTGGAAATAGCGTTTGGAAGAGATGTTCAGTAACATACCACTATATAGTGTGTCCACCAGGCAAATGCAATAGATATAGGAAATTTCAAAACATAGGTAATAGTAACACACTGTAAAATAATTAAGAAATAAGTTTTGTCTTTGTCTTTAAGTAACTTGTTAATTTTAAGTTTAAATATTTAATTTTGGTGGTTGTGCTTAACAAACAGCCCACAAAATTCCTGAAAGTTTAATAATTGGCTCTCATAAACCCCAGCAGACTACCAAGAGGGATCATGAAGAGTTCCTAATAGAAGAAGGACTAGAAAAAAACAGAGCTTTAAGAAAATTAACAGTATGGCAGAGAGTTAGTTTTTGCTTCTTTTCAAGCTTTACAACTTCCATTCCAAATATTTTAAATGATCCCAATCATACCTTAGCTGTCATTATATCACTAGCTATAAAGCTGGTATAAATAAACACAGGTGATTGCTTTTTCTTCATGAAATTATATTCACTACTGTCAAAAAGGCAGAAAATAACAGAAGTTGGTAAGGATGTGGAGAAACAGGAGCCCACATACTGTGTGAGTGGAAATACAAAATGTATAGCCACTTTGGAAAAATAGTTTGACAGTTTCTTAAAAAGTTAAACATAAATTTACCATGAAACCCTGTAATTCCACTCCTAAGTATTTACCTAAAAGAAATGAAAACAATGTCACCTAAAGACTTGCCCACACATGTTTGTAGCAGCATTATTTATAATAGCCCCGAAGTAGAAACAACCCAGGGTCCATCAGCTGATGAATGGATAAAAAAAATGTAATATCCATTAAATGAAATATTTGGCAATAAAAAGGAACTTGCTACCACATGGATGAACTTCAAAAACATGCTAAGTGAAAGAAGACAGACACAAAAGACCAAGTATTTTGTGATTTCATTTATTAGAAATTTTAAGAAAAGGCAAATCAAGAAAGATAGAAAGATTTAATAGGGTGAGATAGAAGATTGGGAATGGGAATAAGAGTTAAGTGTAAATGAACATAAGGAATCATATTTGGGTGATTAAAATGTTCTAAAACTGGATTCTGATATTTGCACAGCTTGGTAAATTTATTTTTAAAAATTTTATTTTATGGTATATAAATTATATCTCAGTAAAGATGTTATGAATTTAGCTAAATTTCATTCATTTATTTTTGGTCATCCCTATTTACAGAAAAGGCAAAGGAGCCTCACTCAAGGTGATAATTAAGTAACTTGCTTGCAGTTAAAACTTTTTTTTTTAACATTAGAATTTATACCTCCAAATATAGTTTCTGTCTGCCTGTCTCTGATTCAAAACTGAAAGACGTTTACCTGAATCTCATTTTACCCACTACGTTAGTGAATCTACTTTCCATTATCCAGGGTAATTCCTTTTCTATCTCTACTGTATGTAGCTGTTCATTTGATTACTTTTCTGCTGGGGAAATTATGCCTAAAAGGAACGAGTGAAAGCCTAGACTTTTTTTTTTTTAAGATTTACTTATTTATTTGAGAGAGAGCGAGCACATGTACAAGAGCATGTGTGTGCTCAAGTGAGGGGAGGGGCAGAGGGAGAGAATCTTCAAGCAGACTCACCACTGAGTGCAGAGCCCCATGTAGAGGCTCCATGTCACTACCCATGAGACTGAGTAGAAACCAAGAGTCCAAAGCTTAACTGACTGAACAACCCAGGCACCCTCAAAGCCTAGACTTTGGATTCATTCATCTCTTTACTCACTTTCATTTAGATATTCAGCAAATATTTACTGAGCACCTACTATGTGCCAGGCACTATTCTAGGCACTAAGGATACAGCAGTAAACAAAAGAAGCCTTAATAGTTTTGAGATATAGACTCAAATCAAGGGCCTGGATTTATTGTTTGTTTTTATCTATTTTTCCAAAATGCAAAGCCACATGAAAAATTCATAGCAAAGAAGTATAAACAATAAACACTTTCCCCACCTATTCGGGTTGAATAAAGATCCCAAGAGCTCATGCAATGAATCAAAGATGTTTGACTGGCCCTCTGTGAAAGCCTTGTATCTATCACCCTCAGAAGTCCAAGAAAACCTGGAATTGTTGGAGAAAAACCTTTGTTACTAGAATCTGCTTGGACTTAATTAGGTCAAGTTTTCCCTTATCCAGATGAGGTGGCATATTGATGAGATTATATTACGTCATTGAAAAATGTAAGAAACTATATCTTTGCCTCTTGACTATGTGGCTTTAATATATTATATTCACTATGCAGCTCTCCCAAAGCTGAGATTCTGAGAGTCACCCTCATACTGATATTAGCTTCTGTCCTGCCTCAAATAGAACTCCACTGAGTTTACTCCTTTCTACCCAAGAAGGCACCAGCTTCCAATCTGGCTAAAACCATCTAATTTTCCAGGAGGCCAGTACCCCTCAACCATCCCATACACCTCAAAAGTATTAACACTCATCTTTTGAAGAATGAAAAGAAACTTAACCATCTGGATTATTTTTTCCTTTCAGACAAAACGACATCTCAGTGATTAGGATGACAACAATAAACCCCCCAAAGCAAATGGCTGTTTTCTTCTGATTCTTACTATAACTACTATGAATACTCCCCTGCCTCTCTCTGGAATGTGACAGGATTGGCAAAAGCAAATGCAAAGATCTTCATCATCCAGTCTGCCTCCCTAGTTCTAGCAGGAACTGTATACAAGAAATAAAGATTTATAAAACAAATTATCCCAAGATTTTTTCTTATCCAACTTATAGCGGAGTAATCAGATCCAAAGGGAGCCTGTAGCACAAGGGTTTGGGTTAACTTAGAAAAGCCTCTGAGTTAATCTGGTTTAAAATAATAAGGAATATTCATCCTTATTCTGACTTTACACTCCAAGGTATATATCCCCTGCTAATGTACTAAAATTCCTATATATCTAGAACCAAGCTGATTGCTTTATAAAACTTAATATACCCAAAGCTTACGCTGTCTTAATCATGGTTCTAATACTTGCTAATTTTAACAATGATCTTGACAAAGCTTCAACTGTTGGCAGTTTGGACTGGGAACACTGTTTCCCTTTGGGACTGTGATAAGCAGCTAAAGCAGTGCTTAGAGGAAAATTTGTTCCGTATCCTAATTGTGATGTTGGTTATTACATAGGTTAAAATTATAAAATAAAGGCCAAATAAAAGGTCAATTTTACTGTATATCAAGTTAAAAAATAAAAATAAAGCCAATATGTGCTGTTTACCCAAAGAAGGAAGGAAGGAAGGAAGGAAGGAAGGAAGGAAGAAAGATAGGAAGGAAGGGAGGGAGGAAAGAAGGAAGGAAGGAAGGTAGAAAATATAAAAGAAAGAAAATGAAAAGGAAAAAAATAATCAAGGACCTTCAGTGTCTTACTTCTTAGAACTGCAGGGCTGGGATACCTAAATATCAAGAGAGTCTGACCAGGTTATACTTAGAGGAGACAGCATATATATCAAAAGACTTGTATGACTTTTTTCTAATTCATATAGCAGAAGTCAGGGGAATATGTGTGAAAATGAATTCTAAAATACTAGACTAAGGAGGAAAAAAAACAACATAGCTCCTTTGGGTCAAAATTATTAACATGGGTAAATTTACCAAAGATTCTGGCTTCATTGTGCTAGTCGCACTAGGTAGAATTTCTTATCACATTTTTCAGAAAGTAACAAATACATAAGATGCCTCGGTAAGACACATATCTGACCGAGGAGAAGAGATAAATTCCATGAAAGTTCAGAGATCTACTAATTCACCAATGTTTTGGGGAGTCCAGAGATCTGGAATATTTAGAGGTATCCCCTCCAAAGTGAAAGACAATTTGCTGCACCTTGTATCCAGTTCCATGAAGAAAGAGGCACACACATTTAGTGGGCTTTTAGCATTATAGAGGCAAAATAATGTTACACCGGTGTTGTTCTTTCCTATTTATTGAATAAACCGTAAGGCTCTATGTTTAAGGAAGGCCAAAAGAAAAAGAATAGTCTTCAGCCAGTTCAGCTTAAAGAATAAGCCACTCTAGCTACTTAGATCTTGTGACTCAGAAAATCTAATGTGTACAAAGTGTCTGTAACAGATTCATTGAGCCTATGAAACTCCCCAATAAGAGAATCATAATACTGCCCCATAATTAAGAGCAAAGCCATGCTTCTCTGACAAGTAACTATTTTCCTTGAGAAACATCTCCTGATTTTTGCTGTTGGATTCTGGTAGAGACTGAATATCTGGCCATGGGAAATGAACTGGTTATGAGACCTGAGCTGCCTTCGAAATTAGATGCTATTTGATTGACCTGTTCTCAAATTTGGATGTGCAGAGCAGCTCTCCATCCTCAACTTGAAGTGGCATATACAAGAGCAGACTCAAGAAAGTTCTAAAGGCACAAGAAAGTTTCATGAGCAAATGGCTCCAACTCTCATGGCACCCAATCTTGCTATAATGTCATCTCTCCCTACACCCATTAATATAGCCTTATGGGATTTCCCTATAGGCTGGGAAAAAAGATTCAGGATTGAGTTAGTAATGATTATACATATTATATACCTGCACCAGCCATAAATAAACTGATACAGCATTAGAGCTCTTCTCACTGTGGGCCACGAAGGACAAGTAGGAAGATAAATCTTCACAATAAGCAGAACGTTGAGAAGTAGATCAAATGGCATACTTTACCTAGAAGGGAAGATTCTCATAGTGAAGATTTGTACATAGAACCTAAAGGTTTGGTTTGATGAGGAGGAAGTTGAAAGGAACAATATCGGATTACAAGAAGGTTTAGGATAGAGGTACCCTCACGGACCTCTCAACATAGATTGATGGTGTGAGAATGCTTGTGCCTCATGTCAAAACTCACCAACAGGCAGAGAAGACTCTCCAGAATCAGACGGGCAAGAAGACCAGGACTGCAAATGTCAGCCACCCTCTTTCCCCAGCATCACTAGTATTACTCAGTGGGTTCAGGAACAGAGTGGCCATGGTGACAGAGAGGGAAGTTATTCATGAGTTCAATCTCATGAACTTACCCTCACAAGGCAGATCTGGCTACCACCACTATTGAATGCTTAAATTGCCAGCAGCAGAGACCCATGCCGAACCCTGCACACAGTTCCAAACATGCGTGATGCAGGTGGCATGGCCAACCTCCTATTGACTGATTATATTGAACCCCTTTCATTGTGGACTTGATAGCAATTTTTCTCACTAGAATGGATATTTGTTCTGGATATAGATTCAACTTTCCTGCTATGCTTCTATTAACAATATCTTCTGTGGATTTACTAAAGGCTTAATTCATCAACAGCAATCCATATAACATTGCTTGTGGATAGGATGCTATGGGCCATTTCCCACAGGATTCACTAGTCTTACCATAACCCAGGAGCAGCTGGCCTTTTAGAGCAAAGCAATAGTCTATTGAAGACTCAGTTACGGAGCCAGCTGCAGGACATCCTATGAGGTGGGTGTACTGGTCTAGAGAAAATGTTATATGCTCGAAATCAATAACCAATATATGGTGTTGTTTCACCCAAGGACAGATTACACAGGTCCAGAAACTGTAGGGAAGAAGTAGAAGAACCCTCCATACTACCTTCTTCCTCCTTTACTGAGAATGCAGGGAGTAAGGAAGTTATAGATGTGCCTCATAATTAGTTGCAAACATGCAGACTGTGGCCAATATTCATATTTTCTTGCATGAGTGGTAGTGTATATGTTCATATATTAACCCCTCCTCTCCCTGTCACCTATTATTTTATATAGGGTATATTGTTGGTGGTTACCTTTATAGCTTAGTCTATAAATAACACGTATGTAGCTTTTGCAAAACATATTAAATGTCTTCTTTCCTCATTTAAGTGTCCATGCAATAAACTCTTTCTAGAATTAAGCTCCAAGAATAAGTCTCTATTTCCAGATGAGTTTACAAACTTCCCTTTACTGGCTGATGAGAATGTACAATCTAGCATGTTTCTCTTTTGAACTCTTTGCCAGGAAGCTCAGAGCTTCTGTTAAGCTCTGTTGTAATGATTCTCTCGCCTCAGGTTTCCAGGACATTGCTTTCTTTCTTTCTTCTAAGTGTTTCTGCTTTAACTTTTCCTATTCTGGTTTATGTACATTTTAATAGTGCATGTCACTTCAATTCCTTTTTAAATGTACCTAAGTAAATACATAAGTAAATAAATAAACAAACGCTGCCAGTTCGCAAAGCAATTCATGACTGCTTAGCAGCAGCTCAGGCCCACCATGGCCTGCTCATTCAATCAGCCTTTTTTTTTTTTTAAAGATTTTATTTATTTATTTGAGAAAGAGAGAATGAGAGACAGAGAGCATGAGAGGGAAGAGGGTCAGAGGGAGAAGCAGACTCCCCGCTGAGCAGGGAGCCTGATGTGGGACTCGATCCCGGGACTCCAGGATCATGACCTGAGCCGAAGGCAGTCGCTTAACCAACTGAGCCACCCAGGCGCCCCTCAATCAGCCTTTATTGAAGGCTCACCATGTGCAGACATGACCATCCTATACTCTATCACCGTGTATGGTTCTCATGTCCTCCGTCATCCCTATTATTTCCTGTCAGATGCCCCATGGTAAACTCCATGGTAACATTTTGGGGTAAAGTATGGCTCCTCTTACTTGGACTGTCTTTCAGAGCCTGTTTCTGTTTGTTCCTCACTCTCACCTTCTAGGATATGGCTTTCACCAGTGGGATCTTTAAATCCAAATCTACTCTTAGATAAGATCTTACAATTTCTGAACATTCTGATAACTTCTCTATCTACCATCTTAGAACCATATCTTAGAGTACCTGCAACTTTTTAAGAAGCTGTTAGAAGCCACTGGAAAACCAGAACTGTCTCATCCTAAAAGTTAAGGACTTTCTTCATTTTGAAATGAATAAAGAGGTGAAGCAGATTGGGATTGGGTAAGGGCAGTGCTTACCCTTGGACACAAACACTGTAATCTCTGAAGAGATGTGTTCTCTTCCAGAAATAGTGAACTAGTTAGTTTATAAGTCAACCTCTTGAGAGTTTGGTTAGTAAAAATAAATATATTAGGCTGGACACAATCTACTGCTGTTCTTTTTTTTTTCTATACTTTTGGAATAATATTTGTTTAACATAGGTACAATTCCTCATGGATGGTTGGCTTGTCTTCCTCTTTTTTTCCCCCTAAATTTATCTTTCTTCTATCCTGCCTTCTCTTGTTCTTCCAAAGCACATATACTTATTCTTTAATCCATTCAACATTTTCCTAAGTACCTAATATGTGCCAGACACAATCTGCTTAAAGATAAACAGATGAATATGGTACAGTTTCTGGACTCCAGAAGTACATAATTGTGGTGAGGCCAATGTGTAGGCAATAATTACAGCCTTATGATAAATGACAGGACAGAGACACCATAGAAGTTTAGAGATGTTCCCTCACCTGACCCACAAGCTGAGAGGCGTTTTTGGGACAGTGACCCTTTCATAATGCAGCAAAAGGTCATCAATCTATCATTTTGGGTGAGTTACTAGGCTTTCTCACAATTGAAAGAACCAACAAGACATTTTAAGCCACTCCATGACTAAACGCAGTTTTGGAAAATCACATGAATTTTCCTACAAAGTCTCATATTATATGTAGGTGTGATCTGGTAAAACTAGTAAATATGATAAAACTAGTACCCCAAGGTAGAATTTTAAGTAAGAAAATATGTTTCTCAAGCAGGGCACATAGATCATGTAAAGTACTGCAAAGCTCCCTTAGGAGTCCTGAATGCCCAGTGTGGTACTCTAGAAATCTCCATCAGCAAGAGATTATGTCAGTAAAGGATGGTAATTAGTCCCTAAAGGATTGCCTTGGGAAGTGTACAGAACAAATACTCAAGAATGGCAATAAGGAAGCAAGGGAGGACATAATTATTTATATAGATCAAAAGATGTGGATACTTTGGACATGTACAAAGGATTCAGATAATTAAAGTGTTACATATGGATATTCTGAGAGGGTAACATTTTTGTATTCCTTAAGAGACTTTAAGAAATCTATATATGTTCCCTACTTGATACTCTGTTCTCTTGTATCAGTGACTAGTAGTCAGCATGAATGCTGAACCAAAACATTTCTTTCAGAAACTAATGCAGTCTTGTCCCTCAACAGCACATATGACTGATGGTAGACTCACTTTGACAGGTAGATGGACAGTCCCTTTAAAGGAAAGAACAGTGTGTCAGCAAAGAATTCTCTTGGTTTGGTGTAATGTACAGCCTTTAGTAACATATCAATTTTACTTAGTTCTTCCTTTAACAAAACAAAAACCATTGTTTTCTTCTCTAGGCAGTCATTGCTTAGTATTCACCCTATCCAAGTTCGCCATCTACAGGTCATACAGTTTGCAACTGCTTTTAAGGTCAGAAGATTGCATGTGAGAATTCACACGTGCCTCCTATTTAGGGACTTTCTTATTTTTCTTCTCCTTTTTTTTTTTTTTTTGAGGAAGTTTATACCTTAACTGTTGATTGATACCACAACCAAGGGCTGTTTACTGTACAACTATCATCTTGTCAGATATTTACTGGTCTCTTTTACATTTCTCTATCATGTAGGGATTTATGTTACAAAAGTAATAGTGAAGAAGAGCTATTAATCATATGTTTAAGTACCATGTTTCTTCAGCTTAAAAAATATCAATCTCCCTTTTGGTCAACGTAAAAGTAACACACTCTTCACTAATGCTTGAATTACTAAGCACTAACAATCCTAACCATCCCTACCATTTACTGAGCACTTAGCTTGGTACCATTGGCCAAGAAACTTACAGACATTATCTAATTTAATATTTATAGCAAATGTATGAATTATTATTCTCATCTTGTACATGGGAAATCTGAAGTTATAAGCATTTGGACAGCTTAACCCAGGGTATAGAGCTAAGTTAGTAAGTTGGATAAGTGGTTTTGGAGAGCTGTTTCACTTCTTACGTTCTTGGCAAACCCACCATACTGCTTACACGTAGTTTATTTTTCTATTTTTCAAACTTAGAATGATTACCTGTGGCTTTTTTCAACTACCCCTCTCTCCCTTTAGAGGTTTATATGTGCCCTCCCAAATAGATATTGTTTCCCTGCTACTTTAGTGAGCAGGAAAGAATGACCTTTCTTCTCTGCATGCTGCACAAGAATCAAGAGTACAACCAGAAACTGCAAAGAAGTCTCCTGCATCACCAAGTTTAGTCTAACAGCATTCCAGAAGTCGAGGTGAAGCTGTGACCTGCTACTCCTCCTCCTGGAGCTTAGGTTGGCAAGTGTCTCCAGATCATGCCTAATCTTCCCTGTGGACCTTAAATAAGTCATGTTCAATCAACAATGCCTAAGGCCTGGCCCTCTCTCCAAAAGGATCTTCAAGTTGGAGTTTCTGGAGTTTTTCTTCAGAGGTTGCAATTTTTTTAAATTTTTATAATTTTTTTAGTAATCTCTACACCCAATATGGGGCTCAAATCCAAGACCCCAAGATCAAAAGTCACATGCTTCTCTGACTGAGCCAGCCAGGTGCCCTGAGAAGTTGCTTTTTTAAAGAAGACCATCAAGCTTTATTTTTGGAGGTAATTTCTTTATTTTCAGGTGAATTTGAGTTTCTATTCTTTTCCCTGTCCCAAAAATGTGAGGTTCGCTTAAGCAAAGGGGAGGCATGCCTACTTCTGGAATTCAGTAATTTCTGGACAAGTCATCAAGATTTCTGGTTTGCATGAGGAACCATAGCTCCCTGGGGACAAGAAGACTTTAAAGTCTAATGATTGGGAACCTTATATTAAGAGATTCTTAGGTTTAATTTAGCTGTAAGGAACATAACACACCCAAACTAGCTTTAGCATAAAGGGGGATTTATTGGATACACACAGGGATCTCTCATGGACATAAGGATAGGAAATGCAGATAGTCCTCATGAGGGATTACAGTCAGGAATGGAAAGCTGTTGGAAGCAAAGGTAATCTCCTTCTCTCTCTCTCCCCCTATCCAGAGTCTGTTTTATTCATTCCACCAAGACTTACTGGGAGCCTACTATATTATCAGGTACCATGCCAGGTCGTAAGGGTATAGAGGCAAACAGAACAGACAAGGTCTGTTTTATTCTTCTCTATAGACCATCCTTATCTGATTCACTTACCATGGCTTTACATGACCTCCTGATTCAAATCCTCAACAGAAACTAACTCAGTCTCAGCATCCTTAGTTAAAGACAAAATCTTAGCACAAAACAACCTAGTGAATGAGAAAAGATATTTGTAAATGATATATCTGATAAGGGGTTAATATCCAAAATATATAAAGAACTATACAACTCAACACCAAAAAATCCAAACCAGTTAAAAAATGGGAAGAGATCCTAAACAGACATTTTTCCGAAGAAGACATACTGTTGACCAACAGACACATGAAAAGATGCTCAACATCATTAATCATCAGGAAAATGCAAATCAAACCACAATGAGATACCACCTCATACCAGCCAGAATGGCTAGGATCAAAAAGACAAGAAATAACAAGTATTGATGAGGATGTGAAGAAAAGGGACCCCTTGGGCGCTGTTGGTGGGAATGTAAATTGGTGTAACTACTGTAGAAAATAGCATGGAGGTTTTTCAAAAAATTAAAAATAGAAATAACATGTGATCCAGTAATTCACTACTGGGTATTTACCTATAGAAAATGAAAACACTAATGCATAAAGATATATGTATCCCTATGTCTATTGGCAGCAATATTTACAATAGCCAAGATATAGAAGCCACCCGTGTCCATCAGTAGATGAATGGATAAAGAAGGTGTGGCATCTACGACAGAACATTACTCAGCCATAAAAAAGAATGAGATCTTGCCAATTGCAACAACATAGATGGACCTAGAAGGTATTATGCTAAGTGAAAAAGATAAAAAAAAGACAAATACCCAATGATTTCACTTATATGTGTAATCCAGAAAAAACAAAACAAATGAAAAAACAAACAAAAAACAAACTCTTAAATACAGAGAAAAAACTGGTGTTTGCTAGAGGGGAGGTGGGTGGGGGGGATGAGCAAAATAGATAAATGGAATTAAGAGGTACAAACTTCCAGTTATAGAATAAACGAGTCATAGAGATGAAAAGTACGGTATAGGGAATTTAGTCAATGATATTGTAATCACTTTGTATGGTGATAGATGGTGGCTACATGTATTGTGGGGAGTGCTAAGGAATGTGTAGAATTGTTGAATCAATATGTTGTACACCTGAAACTAATATAATGCTGAATGTTAATTATTCTTCAATTTAAAAAAATAATCTTGAGAGGTTAAGATATTTCATTTGTTTGACTGCAACTTTTGAAGCGAGTATTTAATTCTGATCAAATTCATTAGCATAATGATTCATAGTTGAATTTACTATTTTAAGAAATGTGTGCCAATAATTCCCAAATGAGTATAGTATCTGAACTTTTAATGAGGTTTAGTGTGTGGCAAAACACTGCAGATGTAAAGAACTGTAGTTACTGTAATACTAATAGCAAGCTACAGGCATTTTCTTAGGTTGTTTAGACTTAATCTGATTGCTTTGTTTATGAGGCCTTCTCACTTCCCATGAGGTAAAGTTTTTAGAAATTTTATTTGTTATTAAGCCATGCAGTCTTAGTTCTCATTCCTCTTCTGACTTTTCCTCTTAATCAGATCTGAAATCTAGAATGGTTCCCTCAGGGATTCACTCTATTTGCATTTTTAATTCCTCAGTGGTTCCCTTTCTTCTCACTAATTAATTAATTTGATTCAACAAATATTTATTAAGTCCCTCTGATGCACCAGATAACCAAAAGTCTTATTCTCACAGAATGTTTTTGGGGGAGGCAATCCATCATGGGCTGTGGGCATCTCTGCAAGTTCTTGCTGAGTGTGTCAAGAATATCCACCCAATTTCTCCTCTCCTGGGCAATTAATCAGATTTGTATTTGTAGCAACCTTGAGGAGTGAGGTAATATCTCCCTCTGGAACAAGAACAGGTTTGCTATAAAAGCAGAGGCTTCCTCAAGATCCATGTTTGTTGGTTGCAACACAAACCCACCCACATCCACGTGGACTGTTCAGTATCACTCCTTTGCAACTTGGAGGACATGAGAAACTGATGTCTATGTGATGCTCATGCTATTTGCTGTGCTCTTGAATAATAAAGTCCTCTGTCTTTGACCCAAGAGTCTCATGTCTTTTGCCAGCATCCATGAAACAGTAGCAGGCCAATTTATTAACTTTAAAGAGAGTAAAATAAAATCCCAGAGCCTGAAACTTAATCTTAATTTCCAAGAATTTCATCACTCCTAAAAAATGCCCTTACAAAGTGAAATTTTATGTAATCCTCTAAAAATCTGCCTTAGCTGAAATAGGTCAGAGACAAAAATGTCAACCATATTTGATGTAAATTCTTTTTTTTTACTTCCTATAGTCTCCCAAATTCATAGTCTGCATATTACAAATTTTATGTTCTTCACAATTCTTTAAAAAATTAAAATTTGTGGGGCACCTAGGTGGCTCAGTCAGTTAAGCATCTGCCTTCAGCTAAGGTCATGATCTCAGGGTCCTGGGATCAAGCCTCGTGTCAGGCTCCCTGCTTAGAGGAGAGCCTGCTTCTCCCTCTCCCTCTGCCTGCCATCCTGCCTACTTGTGCTCTCTATCTCTCTGTCAAATAAATAAATAAAATCTTGAAAAAAAATTTAAGGTTTGTGACACTTTCCTCCCAACAATTCAAATTAGCCAAAATTTCTAGGGTTTCTGCTATGTGTCAGGTCCTGCAGGAGATATAAAGATAAATAAGGCACAGTCCCAGCACTTTTAGGCCTCAGGGTTTAATGGAGATGACAAACATAAATGTGTATCTCAAATACAAGAGTGAGGGGAAACAGGTATAGTTGACTTCCAAGCAAAGAATGGATGAAAAACGGGGAAGGGGAGAGTTAAGTTAGTGTTTGTTTAAGAAGGCCAAATATGAGCTAAACTGAAGGATGGGTAGGACTCCAACAAATGGAGAAAATGGGAGAAGCAGGGTCTAGGGAACAAGGAAAGTGGTACAAAGAGATGCATTGAAATGCATTTGGGATGGGTTGGGATGGGAACACAGCAAGAGGAAAAGCACAGAAGGACCTTGCAGATCATGATTAGAGTTAGCAGGTAGGTAGTCCATGGTGCATGGAGCACCACCAAGAGATGATGAGTTCAGATCAGTTCTGTTTGATGTACCCATGAATCTTGTAGAGAAATGAAGCTCTCTATAAGAGGTGGGAAATGTGAGTCAAACTAAGGAGAGAGATTAGGACTGGAGAGGAATTTGGGGTTCATCCACATGGGGGTGGGCAATAATAGAAGCCATTGCACTAGATTAAAAGAAGCAAAGGTAGGATATAAAGGAGACATGGCCTTCTAGAGAATGCCTCTACCTGGGAGCCAGATAGTGAAATAATGGCCTCCAATGAAACAGCTAGAAATGTGAGAACCAAGAAGAGTGGAGACATGACACTGGGCAACAAGTTCCACAAGAAGCCCCAGAATAGCCACTAGGAAGAGATGACTAGATCAGGTGATTGGAAAGTTCTCGTTGATCATGTAAGTAGACATTTCAGAAGAGGGCAGACCAGAAGAAATGGATGGACAAGTGTTAAACAAGGAAGTGAAAGGCATAAATACAGACTACTACTTTGAGAAGCACTGCTGTTAAGGGAAGGAGAAAGATGGAATACAGTCTCAGGGGAAATGAACATTTCATAAGAATCATTAGATTTGAACATGTGTGTAGGCCAAGAAGATGTCAGAAGGCAAAGAAAGAAAGAAAGAAAGAAAGAAAGAAAGAAAGAAAGAAAGAAAGAAAGAAAGAAAGAAAGAAAGAAAGAAAGAAAAGAAAAAAAAAAGATGAGAGGGAATATGAATGAGAAAAATCATAAAAGAAGTTAAAAAGGGGTTGGTTTAAGAAGTCAGAAGGAGTAGGCTTAGATACAAGGTAGAACAGTGTCTCTCTGAGGTAGAAGGGAAGGAGAAAACTTGAGAGTTCACCATGGATAACCCAGTGTCCTAAGTCAAACAGATGGAGTTCCGGGAGGCAGGGTGGCAGGAATGAGTTCAGCTTGAAAAGGGGGATCCTGAATTGAAACAGGGGCCGTAGAGAATTAGAAAGACAGTCAGTTAAGGATGAATAGAAGAATCAGTGAGGGCCCAGCCATGGTTCATCAGTAATGGATCCCATCAGAGTCAGCTGAGGGGCTGTCTCAGTCAATCCACATCTGGAAAGTGTATACAGTGGAGGGAAGGAATATAACAAAAGTCGAAGGTGACTTTAAAACTATAGATTTTTGAGCCAAGGGGTCCAGGCTCAGAGAGAGCCTGGAGAGCCTACAAGTGGGCTCATAGCTTGGGCAAACTGGGAATCCAGGATGTCAGAGATGCCAATGAAGATGAATGAAAAAGAGGAGGTAGGGGATTCTATTTACACAAGTGTTTTCCAGGTTTGGGACCTGGATTTAGAGTGGATCGAGTGAGGACAAATTCTCAGTTGCAGCTGGGGCCAGCCTGACGCCTGACATGGTGTTTAATCAAGTCTGGGCAGTCAGAGAAGGTTTGTGGCATTTTATGACACTTCAATTGGCAGTGTTTTATTGTTGTATATCAACTACCCAAATACTCTTTTGCAGTGTTATTTTAAATAATATGTAAATTCCCCCTTATCCATTTTATTTATTGTTAAAGGAAATACATAATATAAATAGGTATTAAGAACTTCAAACGAGTTGTTCTTAAGTCCTATTTTCAATTTTATTTAATTTCCAATTTTGAGAACGAACTAAACTAATTTACCTGGGGCCCTGTGGTAGACTACTTTCCATTTTTTTCTCAGTTGTAACTATGAATTAATTTGGGGTTTTGCTTAATGTTTATCTTCCCCACTATAATATATACTCCAATAGGGCAGGCCATGTCTCTGTTTTGTTCCCTTCTATAGCCTGGAATAATTCCTAGCGCATATGAGGTACTCAAAAAATATTTCTTTTTAGTAATTGTTTATAAAAGAAGATATTTACTGAATCTGGGCAACCTCTCTTAGTTGCTTAATCCTAAGCTTTGCTTACTATATATTTGATAAATTGGAAATTTTTCTTTTTATTTCAGGAGTATCTGCAATGTTCAAAGAAAATAAAATTCCGGGGCGCCTGGGTGGCTCAGTCATTAAGCGTCTGCCTTCGGCTCAGGTCATGATCTCAGGGTCCTGGAATTGAGCCCTTCCTGCTCCGAGGGAAGCCTGCTTCTCCCTCTCCCATTCCCCCTGCTTGTGTTCCCTCTCTCACTGTGTCTCTGTCAAATAAATAAATAAAACCTTAAAAAAAAAGACTCCTTTTATTGTCTTTGTAAACTATTAAATTCCCTCCCTACACTCTTTAACAAGAAACAACATGTTTACTTTTAATCCTTTCTCTAATCTTTTCCCTTCAGACTGATGTAAAATTTTCAGAATACATCTGTAAATGGTCATCAATCTTAAAGGAAATTCCCACAAATTTACTACTCTATTGCATTATAAGGACATCATTTGATGTTCTGAAAATTCTGTGACAATGTTTACGTCATAGTCTCTAGCTCAGAAAGTGAATCAATTAATTAAGATGTCAGCCTCAACAGATGTTTAGGTCATTTACAGGATCGTCTTAACTGTCTCTGCAATTTAAGGGCCTGCTCGTTCTTTCTAGTGCTTCACTGCCGCCCTCTTCTGGTCACACATAACAGCACAGGCACAAGAGATTCCACTTTTAACGCGATGTATATTTTGCTTATTAATGAAAATAAATGTGGCTCTACAGAACAAAAAAGAACCAAATAAATTACAAGACTTAGTAATGACCTAAGAAAATGGAAAACTTTTGTGAAACATTAAAATAGGGTTGCATATTATTTACCTGACCAATAATCTTTTCTGAACCCCATTTCAGAAAAAAGTCCATTAATCTTTTGAATTTCATTATAGAAAAAAAATTCACTAATCCATTTTCTCAAAATCTATGTTTCAATATAACAACGATAAAAATTTCACTTATACTATCTATGTAGGAAGACTTTGCTAACAGAATTAAAAGTATAAATAACATAGGCTATGTGTAAACTGCTTGGGAGGAAAAAATCTATTAAACTATTAGAGTATTTTATTTTTCAAAGACTTTTCTTTTTTTTAAAGATTTTATTTATTTATTTGACAGAGAGAGACACAGCGAGTGAGGGAACATGAGCAGGGGGAGTGGGAGAGGGAGAAGCAGGCTTCCCACTGAGTAGGGAGCCCGATGCGGGGCTCCATCCCAGGACCCTGGGATTATGACCTGAGCTGAAGGCAGATGCTTAACGACTGAGCCACCCAGGCGCCCCACTATTAGAGTATTTTAGAATGACTAAATATATAAAAGGAATACTGATAATTCAAAGAGCATTCATTACCTATTTATGAAATGCTGAATGAGTCCTTCACTTGTAAACAATGCAGTGGTTCTGAACATATGTATGACCTGAAGCTTTTGTTTATGCTGTTCTTTTGACTCCTAACTTATTCTCGCTATACGTCCTACAGTCCATGAATTCTGCCATCTTCTTCTTGTAAATATGGTCCCTACTCCCTCAGTCTTTTCTGTTGTTGCCTGTACCGGGTCCTCTCCATCTTTAGTTGGCACCCTTAGACTCCAGACTGGTTTTCTTGGCCCCCGTCTCTTCCCACGTTTCCACACTCTGTACTTCACACATTGCCAGATAGCTTCTTAAAAGCAGACTTAACCTTGTCACTCCCCTGCTTAAAAATGTCTGCTGGCTTGCTGTTGCCTATCGGATGAAGTGCAAGCATCTGAACTTGGCATGGAGAGTCCAGTGTGTTGTGCTCAGCATACGTGTTGTACAGCACAGGCTCTGCCACTGTGCACTTGCTTTTAGTACACTGGAAGCCTGTCCCCCAGCACTCTGTATTTGACTCCGTGCCAGAGCTTGGCACAGGGCTCTGTCATTCATCAGTTACTTCCCTGTCTCCCGAGACACTGGCTCCTGAGGGTGGTCAGTGTCACACTCATTCTCTCTCAGATCTTCAGGGCACAACTGGAGCTAGCGGTGTGACTAGCACACAGTAGAAGCTCAGTGCAGGTTTGTGAATGGATGAATCCACGAATGCTGCCCTCCCCATTGTAGCTAATGAAATTCTCAGTGTGCAAGTCTTAAAATTCTCTAAAGCCTTTGTTGACTCTTTCCCAGCACAATATCACTGTAACAGTGTTTTGCTCATGTTACATTTATCTATATGTATTGTTTCTTGTCCTAGGTCATAAGTGCCAAAAGGCAATTCGGGAGAGTGAAAAGGGCAGGAGCTTTGGAAGCAGTCAGCCCTGAGCTGTATCCCTGCCCTCCCACTCACTCTCTGTGTCACCTCCACAGGTGGTTTCAGCCTTTCTGAAATGAACATTATTTTCCCATTTCTAAATGGGGTTAACATCACTTCCCCATAAGATTAATGCAAACAATGGGGCGCCTGGGTGGCTCACTTGGTTAAGCATCTGCCTTTGGCTCAGGTCCTGGGTTCGAGCCCGGAGTCAGGCTCCTTGCTCAGCGGGGAGCCTGCTTCTCTCTCTGCTGCTCCCCCTACTTGTGTGTGCATGCTCTTTCTCTCTGACAAATAAATAAAATATTTTTAAAAAAGATTAGTGCAAACATTAAAATAGAAAGTGAAAACTCATGACGCATACTAGATTTTCACTAAATTCTAGTATTTGTTCCCTTTCCCTGAGGGTGAAAATCAGATCTACTTTATATCTAGGTTTTCAGGGCTTCAAAAACTATAAAGACTCAGTAATGTTTGCTGAGTAAATAAATGAATTCCAGAATTGTAGTTGGTCAAAAATAATGTAAGAATTACAATCTTGAATCAAATTTTTCTCATTTTTATGTTTATAGTATCTAAAGTATACCCAAGTTGCATAATTTGAGGTAAAAAATTTTCTAATCTTTCAGCTGTACTTCCATTTGTACGTTTTCCTTTATGTAGTCATTGTAAAGTATGTTTATCGAGTGTTTAAATTAAAAGAAGTTATGTTTATTTATTTTTATTTATTTTTTATTTTTGTGTAGAGGGGGAGGGGGAGGGGCAGAGGGAGAAGGAGAGACAGAATCCTAAGCAGACTCCACACCCAGTGCAGAGCCAGACATGGGGCTTGATCTCAGAGCCCTGAGATCGATCATGACTGAGTCGATGAAATCAAGAGTCGGTCATTTAACTGACTAAGCCACCCAGGTGCTCCAAGAAGTAATGTTTATTTTTAATAAGATAAATATAATGTTAAGGAAGAAAGGCAGAATATAATGTTGTTCACAAAGTGTGATAACTGCTATGTTAAAAAAAAGTCAATGAAGATCAATGATGTTTTTTCCAGAAATAGAAAAAAATCCATCCTAAAATTCATATGAAATCTCATAAAATGCGAACAGCCCAAGCAATCTTGAAAAAGAAGAACAAAGGTGGAGATCTCGCACTTCCTAATTCTAAAACTTTCTACAAAGCTACACTTAACAAAACAGTGTAGTACTGGCATAAAGACAGACATCCAGACCAATGAATTTCGCACAGAGAGCCCAGAAATAAACCTTCACATATATGGTCAAATGATTTTTGACAAGGATGTCAAGACCATTCAATGGGGGAAAAAGACAATCTTTTCAATAAATGACATTGGAAAAACTGGATATCCATGTGCAAAAGAATAAAGTTGGACCCTTACCTTACACCATAAGCAAAAAGTAACTCAAAAACATAGGGCCTAAAACTATAAAAGTCTTGGAAGAAAACAGGGGAAAATCTTCAGGATACTGAATTTTGTAGCGATTTCTTAGATATGATCTCAAAGGCACAGATAACAAACAAACAAACAAACAAACAAAAACCCAAATAAATTAGACTACATAAAATTTAAAAACTTCTGTGCATCAAAGGTCATGTTAAACAGAGTGAAAAGGAAATCCATGGAATGGAAAAAATATTTGCCAATCATATAGTTCATAAGGAGTTAATATCCAGAACATATAAAGAATTCCTACCACTCAACAATAAAAATACAAACAACATAATTTAGAAAATAGCAAAGGACTTGAATAGACATTTCTCAAAAGAAGATATACAAATGGTCAATAAGCACATGAAAAGATGCTCAACATCACTAATAATTAGGGAATGCAAATAAAAAATCACAATGAGAAAACACTTCACACCCACAAGGATGGCTACTGTGAAAAAAAAAAAGAAAACAGAAAATTGAAAAGTATTGGCCAGGATGTGTAAAAATTGGAATCTTAGCACACTGTTGGTGAGAATATAAAATGGCACAGCTGCTATGGAACATGTGGTATTTCCTTAAAAAATTAAAAATAGAATTATCATATGATCCAGGAATCCCACTTCTGAGAAAACATCCAAAATAACGGTTAGCAGGAGCTTGCAGAGATATTTGTGGACCATGTTCGTAACAGCACTATTTATAGTAGCCAAAAAGTGGAAGGAATTTAGGCGTCCATCAACAGATGAATAAACAAAACGTGGTATAAACATACAATTCAATATTATCCAGCCTTAAAAAGGGAATTTTGACAAATGCTATTTGAGGACATTATACAAAGTGAAATAAGTCAGTCACTAAAAGACAAATACTGCATGATTCTTCTTACATGAGGTACCTCGAGTTGTCAAATTCGTAGCGACAGAAAGTAGAATGGTGATTGCAAGGGGAGAGGGAAGGGAGGAATGAGAAGTTATTGTTTGATGGTACAGAGTTTCAGACTTGCAAGATGAAAAGAATGCTATGGATAGATGGGAGTGATGGAGGCACAGCAGTGTGAATGTAAATTAGTACCACTTTACTGTACACTTGAAGTGAGTATGATGGCAAATTTTATGTGCACCTCACCACAATGTTTAAAAGTGACTGAAACATAATCAGAAAAAAATATGCAAAAATATTAAGAGTCTTGGCTTTCAGTAATACTTTTCAATTATTTTCCCCTTCCTTTCATTTCTACAATGACTATGTGTAGCTATATAATTAGGAAAAGAAATTAATTCAAAAGCTTCATGTGAAAACACCCAAAATTGGTGTTCATAGATTTTGATCTGTTCCTAATTTAGAACTTTCTAGTTTAAAAAAATATTAAACACAGAGGACTTTATTATAAGAAGAGAATCGATAGAATAAGGAACAATCTCTACCCATTATTTCCTGCATTATGGCATACATAGGCATTGTTGCATGATTGCTACTTGAAACATCCAGGTAAGAGAACAGAGGGAACTCACGTTCCTGAGTCCCAAAGGAGAGTGGAGAAGTTACAATTGGTCATCACTGTCCATCACTTTAGAAACACACGGAAGGAAATGCCAATCAAGGAAGACCAGATCCTGTCCAAAGTGCTTAACAGGGGACAGATCTCTCCTCCCATCCCCTTAAATAGCGGTAGGTAGGGGTTTCAAATCTCTCCTTACACGTTTTAGAAACCTTACTAGCAGAGGTCTAAATTATCAGGAGTGGTAATATCTGACAATTTTGTTATGCAGAAAATAAAGAGACTTTGCTGAAAAGTTTTTTCTGAATGATATCTTGCCTCGAAGTTCTGAACTTCCACTCAGTGACTTAAAAAAAATCTACTTACTGCTTTTGGGGATTGCCAGAGAGAGGAAATCCTCCTGGTTATTTATATAAATATTTTGCTAAAAGAGTTTGCAGTAACTACTACTTTTTCATATGCTAGAAATAGCAATACATTACACTTCATAGTGCTTTACATTTTTAACTACCTTGAAAAATCTCTCAAGGGGCAGCTTATGCTCCTAAGCCTCAGAACCACTTGTTCCAAATGACCAGCCTCCTCATCATTGCCATTTTTGGACCTTGCTTTTGTCTTCCTTGTTTAATCTGTATACCCCTTTCTCAGTCTTTGAATCTTATGTCATCGCCCTCTGCCCCTCATTGTTAGTGTCAACTGCCAGCTCCTAGGACATTTTAGATCCTGCATTTAGATCGTGTTATTCTCTCTAAACAACCCCTATTCTTGGAGACTTCAATAGTTATTTAGCTATCAGGGACTCTTGGTTTCTTGAAATCCTTTCTTCTGAAGATCTCGTCCTTCACTCAACCTCAGGCATTCACTTTCAAGGTCATACTGCCTAAACTTTGTTATTAACAAAAACCACAACTCTTTCATACTCTGAAATTCATGTATCCCACTTTCTGTCCACTACCATCCATCTTGTCCCCTTTTATTCTCCCAAATCCAACAATCCTAAAATCCCACTGGGACCTATATAATCCATTGATCCTACCACCTCTCTATGGACCCACACTCCCTTGAGGTCCTCTCTCCTCCCTTTACCCAGTTTAATTTCCATGGTCAACCACGATAATCACCACATGCATACACCTTTGACTCCCTTGTTTTCAATATGTGCATGTCCAAATCACAACTCTAGTTAAATCCAACATTTACACAGCTGAACAACACTGAGGGAAAAAAATAACCATGCTCCCCTGATCTCATCTTAAATTTCTGATTCTGAAACTCAATGATGCTATTCATGCTGCCAGGCAATCACACTTTGATTATCAGGTCCATCCACCTTCCACTCTCTTAGGACCCTCTTTCAAATTTTCTCTCCCTTCCTCCTCTACCCTCACTCTCAGCAATCAGGAGAGGACTTCCACAGACTCCACCTACCTCTACCAACCTAACAGCAGCTACACCCCATATTTTGCCCTCCCATTTGCTTTCAGAGATGAGTCACCCGTTCTCTTACCTATAGCAGTCACTCCATTCAAACAATAATTCCACCTTTCTTCCTACTCAAACTCAGTGCTGCATTTTTCTCTTCTCTTCTGAGTTTTTGCTCTCCATGGGCTCATTCTGATCAGTTTACAAACATGCCACTATTTCTCCCATCTTAGAAGAGAAGTCTCTTGACTTCACTTTCATCCATAGCTATTGCCCTTTGCAGCAAAGTTCCTTGAAAGATTTGCTCCTACTCGAGCTTTCAACCTATCTCTTCCCATTCTCTCTTAAATGCACTTCAGTCAGACTTCTGCTGCATCACTCCACTGAAACTGCCCTTGTCAACATCACTGGGGAACTCTACATTGCTACAACTAATGATCAATTCTCACTCCTCTTCCTTGTTCACCTATCAACAGCATGTGACACAGACCCTCCCTTCTCTATTGCCCATCATGATACTACACTCTCTTGGTTTTCCTACATTACTGACCTCTCTTTCTCAGCCTTTTTGGCTGGTTCATCCTCCTCCTAGACTCCTTAATGTTGAAATGTGCAAAGGCTCAGTCTCTGGCCCTCTTCCCTTCCCCATTTAAATCCACTCCTTGGTGATCTCATTCAGTTCATAGTTGTAAATATCATGTATTGGCTGATAATCATCAACTTTGTATCTCCAGTCCAAACTTCTCTCTTGAAATTTTCAGATGCATATTTTCAGCTGTTTATTGGATATCTGTACTTGTATATCCAGTAAGCATCACATTCTCAACATGTCCACTTTGAACTCCAAATCAGTCTCAGCTAATGATTCTACCTTTCCAGGAAAGTGAAATGAAAGGCCAGCTCTTAGATGAGCTGTGCATTCAGAAAAGGCTGAATGGGAGCAGATAGGGTGATCTGAAGGAATACTTTATTTTTTCAAATTTTTATATAAATTCTAGTTAGTTAACATATAGTGTAATATTGGTTTCAGGAGCAGAATTCAATGATTCATCACTTACATACAATTCTCAGTGTTCACTGTAACAAGTGCCCTCCTTAATACACATCACTCATCTAGTCCATCCTTCCACCCATCTCCTTTCATCAACCCTCAGTTTGTTCTCGACCATTAAGAGTCTCTTATGGTTTGTTTCCCCCACCCTTTTTTTTTTTTTCTTGAAGGGATACATCTTTTGGAGAAAACTTGGCCAGGGGGAACTCCCTAATTCCCTCATGTTCACTCAGCCTTTCACACTTTGTGCATGTACAGCTGTGGTCTAAAAAGCTTTTCTTTGACAACTGTGATTTGGGGAATGACTGTGTTGAGATACTGTAAGACTTCTGAAATCTATATTCATAATAATTAGTGCTTTTCTTTTCTTTCACTATAACTTGCTTTTTCATACACAGTGGCTTCTGGCTTGCAAGTGAGGGTATTACCAGCCTACTGGATGTCTGCTAGTCGGCTCCATTAGGAAGTATTTGTCATGAAAACCTTGAAGATTGTATCATAGTGGTCTCTGATGTATTTTTAACCATCTGAGCCACCCAGACACCCCCTCTGAAGTATTTTTAAAGATCTAGATTTTTGAAACATTTCATTATAATGAGCACAAAATGGTGTTATTTAAAAATTTGGAGAAAAAACATGGTAAAAAAGAAAATAAGAATTACCTGAAGTCCCACTAAGAAATAAGCACTATAAACATTTTGATATCATTGTTTCTCTGCAAAGTTAAATGTTTATATAAGTTTTTTATTATATACATATATATTTTCATATTTATAATAAAGTTTTTTAAAGTGTAAGCTTTCAAAATTTAACTAAGTATTCCTTGATGATTATTGAGCAGTTTGATTTTTGCCTCTCAATTGAGGTGCCTAGGTGTAGTCTGAAGTGATTTAACAAAACATTGTGACACTGTACATATTTTAGTTGCACTTCCTTTCACTCATGTCTTATGGTTAACTTAGGGATGCTTTCTGCATGTATTATCTTCTGTTTTTCTTTCAGCCTCACTTTGGAGCTAGACATTCTCATCACTCTGCCCCCCCCCCACATCTCACCTAACACAAAATGACTAATCCCAGTAGCCAAACTTCATCAGTGAGTGTTAATCTTTATCACAACTTATCCTAGGAAAAGATCTCTCTATTGTGTCTAGGATAGGCATGATGCAAATATAGCAGGATGGAAGAGATTGGAGTAGGGCCAGAACCTCCTCGAAGGGCGGACACATCTGCAGCTACTATAGACACAGATGAGGAAAATCTCATCTGGCAAGTATGTCATGTCACACAAAAGAGCGATTATTGGATTTTTTTTAACAATACCAAATTAGAAGACACATTTGGGAGGGTCCAAAACCTCTCAAATGTCTCAACCTTCTACTGTGTCTAGTTGAGTAGGTATCATTATATATGTGTGGAAAAGTGGATGCGATTCTTCAAGTGTTGAGTTCACGGATTTATTTTATTTTATTTTTATTTATTTATTCATGAGAGGCAGAGAGAGAGAGAGAGAGAGGGAGAGGGAGAAGCAGGCTCCCAAGGAGCAGGGAGCCCAATGCGGGACTCGATCCCAGCACCCTGGGATCATGACCCGAGCCGAAGGCAGATGGTTAACCATCTGAGCCACCCAGGCACCCGATGGATTTATTTTTTTATTTAATTCTGGGGAAAAATTATGTCCTTTGTAAGCCAGGGAACTTTAAGCTGTGGTAAGTCTCATTTAAACAAAAGAAATAGGGCAGAAAAGTAGGAATCCATTAAATTTCACTTACTTAGCAAATCCATATTGGGTATCTACAACATGTCATGGATTGGGCAAGGTAATGGGAATTCAGAGATAAAAGATATAGTCTTAGTTTAAAAAAAATGGTTACTGCAAAAAAGTTCTGGGGTAGAAGAATGCTCTGGGTCCTGGGAAATATCTAATCCAACAGGACAAAGGCTAGAGGCTAAGGAGATCAGGACATGCTGTGAGAGCTTGAGGGCCTGAACCAAGAATAGGTAGATATGGGTAGTTTCCAAAGATACTTAAGAAATGGAATCAATTTCACTTCAAAATTGATTAGATATTGTTGGTAAAGAAATAAGGGGTCTAGAAGAGCCCAGATGTTTAGCTTGAGCAAATACATGGCTTTTAGTGCCAGATATCAATATAAAAAATACTGATGGAGGGGGTAAATGAGCCCAGGGTTGAAAATTTTCGATGTGAAATGCCTGTAGGATGCAGAATAGAGATATTTAGTAATAGAGGTTTACACTTGGATGTAAGATTCCAGAACTCTGGAAGAAGAACTACAGGGCCTTTGTATAAACCGGTATAAGTGCAGCAACAGGCATTCATCCGATGCGAACACGCAGCAGAAGAGAGAGGAGGCAGAGAGCACAATGTAGTATCTGATGTGGACAGAGAAAGAGAATATAAAAGTGAAGTGCAGCCAGAGAAGTAGGAGAAAAGTCAGAAATGCACAGTGATATGGAAACCAAAAAAGAAAATTTGCAGAAGTCAACAGTGTCAAAATTGCAAAGAGAGAGAAAAATGAAGTCTAAAAGTGACCTTTGGATCCGAATAAAGTAATGAGAGGTCATTTTATTGAGTGGAAATATATTTAAAGAATATGTCTCAAGAAGTCCCCAAGGAGAGCTACAAAGATGAATGCTTTGCTACATTGACATTAAGAGGCTGGAGCCTGCAGCCTGAAATTAACTGGGTAGGGGTGTTTCTGTCTGCTTCTCAGCTGCCTGGCAAGCTGTGCCTTTAGAAGCTCCACCTAGTTCCTGGTGTCCTCCTACCTGTTTCTCTTGCCCACTGGGGAAGAGGGGAGGTATGGGGTGGCAGGGAATCTGGGCTCAAAGGGATTCAAATGTTTCTTATTAAAGAACCAGCAACTTTTAGAGATGTGAATCAGACCTGATTGAGTAATATCTCAGAAGAGATGCTATTCACTCACATTTTATTATCCCTCACAATAACTCAGGGCAGGATTTAGGGAAGCAAATTTCTGGGTAGGAATACGGTTATCTTGGAAAATGATGACCGGCAGCATCCAAACTAAAATCAGAGATTAAGTCATTTTGAAGAAGTGGTCAAATAAAAGGACATGTGATGAGGAGCTAAGCATTTTTTTTTATAAAAAAGAAAAACACTTATGTACGGACAAGACTTTTGTTGAAAATTTTGCATATTTTTCAGTGGTTACAGTGCACTCATGGGGAATGTATCACAGTAACTAGATGTGCTAAGGTTAAGATTCTAAGCAAAGTTTTCGGGCAAGCCGATGACACAATATACTTTGAGGTGCAATAGGAGTATATGCAAAGAATGGCAAAAATGAATGTTAAGTACAACACGTATAGACATAAATGTATGAATCCAGGTTATGGGAATTCAAAAGAATGAGATAATTAGGAAACTATTAGCATATATATCATTTAAAGTTCCAATTCCTCTTCCCCTCCTTTTTTCCTTTCTTCAAAACAAGAGTAAGTTGACTGCAGTAAAAACCATGATTGATACTGAAGCAATCAATGCAAGAAAAGTCAACTGAGCGTAAGTGTTTCAATTGGTATTTCTGTCTATGTTCTCTGACTCTGCTATGCCTATTCACTCTAGCACTGAGACTCAATCCTCTCGTTTTCAAATACCTAGTTATTTGTATGCCAAATAAAGAAAAGGTAAGATTTATCTTCCAAAGACTGCACAGTTGTATTTACTAGACAGCAGCATAGTTTTATTTAACACATTCTATTAGTTTTGTCAAGAAGTAATATAAGTATGTTATATAGTAATATAAAAAGTCAATATAAAAATACATTACCTATACAGACAAAGAGAAAAGGAAAAGGAACAATTAATCTATCACTGTAAGACAACAACCACTTTTAGAATATTTGTGAATTTATATCTTTCTATATCTATATTTTATATATGTATTGCATAGTTGTAAGTATAATAGTTAATTGACCCTGACTCTGTTTTTCACTCAGCATTTTCTATGCTGGTACTATTCTCCATCTTGTCTTACAGATATACAGTAGGCCCTCCCCCCTAATCCTTGGGTGATACATTCCAAGACCATGGATGCCTGAAGCCATATTGAACCCTATATATACCATATTTTTTCCTATATATACATACATAAAGTTTAATTTATAAATTAAGCACAGGAAGAGATTAGCAACAATAATAAAATAAAATAAAAGTTATAACAATATACTGTAATCAAACATATGTGAATGTGGTATCTCTCTCTCAAAATAACATATTGTATAGGCATACCTTTTTTTTTTTGAGAGCGAGAGAGAGAGAAATAGTGACAGAGATAGTGAGAGAGAGAGAGAGAGAGCATGAGTCAAAGGAATGGGAGAAGCAGGCTCCCTGCTGAGCAGGGAGTCCAACGTGGGGCTCCATCCCAGGACCCTGGGATTATGACCTGACCCGAAGGCAGACGCTTAACGACTGAGCCACCCAGGCGCCCATGTACAGGCATACTTTGAAGATATTTCAGGTTCAGTTCTAGACTACCATAAAAAAGTGAATATTGCAATAAAGCGAGTCAAATGAACTTTTTGGTTTCCCAGTGCATATAAAATTATGTTTACACTATGCTTTAGTCTATTAAGTGCGGAATAGCATTATGTCTAAAAAATGTACATACCTTAATGAAAAAATACTTTATTGCTAGAAAATGCTAATCATCATCTGAGCTTTCAATAAGTTGCAATCACTCATGACAGATCACCATAGCAAACATAACAATGACAAAGTTTGAAACATTGAGGAATTACCAAAATGTAACACTGAGACACGAAGTGAGCGACTGTTGTTGGGAAAACAGCGCGGACAAACTTGCTCCACGCAGGGTTGCCGCAAACCTTCAGTTCGTAAAAACCTCAGTATCCATAAAGTGCAATAACGCAATCACAATAAAATGAGATATGCCTGTGGTGTACTCACCGTGTGGTGATGTGAGCCTGTGCTGTACTCACCATGTGGTGATGTGAGCCGATAAAATGCCTATGTGAGGAGATGAAGTCAGGTGAATGATGCAGGCATGTGACAAAATGTCAGAAAGAAAATCATCTGCTTCTGGTGGTGGCTGACTGCAGATAACTGAAACCGTGGAAAGCAAAACCATGGATAAAAGAGGGACTACTGTACTATAATTTGCTTAACCTTTCCCTTTCGTTAGAATGCTTACAATTCGTTGTTATCATAAATACCTTTATGATAAACATCTTTGTGAATTTTCTCCATATTAAGAATTATATCCTCCCTAGAATGGAGTTCCTAAAATAAATTACCAATATGATTATTTTTTAAGAGCCACTGGCACACTTCGTGATACATTAATGACTCAGATGATGCTTATGGTCCCCTCGTCCTCTCCTACCCTTTAGCCCACACCACCCCTCTTTGCCCTTCAAAGATATCAGTGTCTGGGTAAAACAGGCAGAAGAGAACTACAGTGCTTACTCTGGGATGATTCATCCTCTCTATGATTTTTTTCTTTAGATTTATTTATTTTAGAGAGAGAGACAGAGAGAGAGCTGGGGAAGGGGTAGAGGGAGAGGGAGAGCATCCTAAGCAGGCTCCACACTGAGTGCAGAGCCTGCTGTGGGCCTATCCCATGACCCTGAGATCAAGACCTGAGCTGAAATCAAGAGTTGGTTGCCCAACTGACTGAGCCACCCAGGAGCCCCTATCCTCTCTCTGATTCTTATTTCAAAAAATATTGGTTACCTTCTACATCCCTTCAATTTTATGGCAATTCATGAGGACTGAAGATATGATAAAATGATAAAGCATTTTTATCAACTATTTTGTGTATCTATAATTAAGAAATTTAACAGATTGTATTATTAATTGAGCTGTGTAACCAAGGACCAGTGAGGTTCAAATTTCTGCAGTGGTTCAGAAAATATCCACTTATCAAACACAGTAGTTCAATATTTCCAAAACTTTAGCTAATTACATTCCACCTTCACAATTTTTACCATATCTGCGTATTACCTGTAAGAGTATTTATTTACCTGTTTCCTTAAAATCAGTAGTAAACACCTCACTTTCTTTTTACTTAACATCCTCCTGAGCAATAATATCCATGAAGTCATAAATTTTATGAGCTAATTATTTGGTCTTAAAAAATATTTATGTATTTATTTACGTATTTAGAGAGAGTGCATGCAAGCAGGGGGAGGGGCATAGGGAGAAGGAGAGAGAGAATCGCAAGCAGACTCTGCCCTGAGCGCAGAGCCTGACACCAGGCTTGATCCCACGACCCTGAGATCATGACCTGAGCCGAAATCAAGAGTCAGATGCTTAACCGACTGAGCCACCTAGGTGCCCCGAGCTAATTATATTTTTAATTCACATTAAACCAAGGATAAAACTCAAATTTTCAAAGTTTGGACACATGCCACCTAAAATCAGTCGTTTGTACACCATACTTTGAGAAAACTGTATTAATATATAACTGATATTAAAGCTATGATCATCTCTTTCTGTTCCTTAGACATAGGAGAATAATAGCAACAGACAATATTCTTACTTTTAAACTTGTCTATCTCACAGAACTCTATAAACACAGAAAATCACAACATCCTGCAAAAATCGATGTCACTGTCTATAACAAGAAACAGACTCCCCCATATAGAGAGGCAACAGATACAATAACAAAAATATGGCATGGGTTTATATCAAAAGTTTGAATACACATTCCCATTAAAATTCTCCAAAACATAGGTGCTTAAAATTTCAGGAAAGCATTTTCAATGAGCATTTTATGCTAAAAAGCCATCATCATCTGAAATGGATTAAGGGACAGTAAAAGTAGTATGTGTACTGTGTTCAGGGAAAGGGGTCAGTGAAATTCTTTTGGAATGGGAGGAACCATGGAGTTTCAGAAATATTTTGAAATGAACACTTATTCTTAAAGAAAATTCCAGGTTCTAAACCCAAACTTAGATCACATAGGACTTAAGGGGAGATTGTTAGAGCTTAACATGTCAGGTGTGCTCACTACACAGTATTATTTTATGTGAGATTTTATAACATCCATCATGATTTACATATGGCTTTAAAAAATACACAGACACACACACACACACACACACATATAAGTTTAAAGTAATTATTGGCTTCTTAATTGAAAGGAATCTATTCAAAGCCCCCTCCCCAGCCATTCTTACAGACCAAACTCACAGGTGTTTATACCTCGCCCTCGCTCTTTGTTTTTCTAGGTTATGGTACCCTTTATTCTCAGAAAATAGACCCCAACTACAAAACATACTCTTCTCTGGCCTGATCACAACACACATCCTGGACAAGCCCTGGAGAGAGCTCCTGGAGAAGCCTGTCACCTCCTGTTCTACCTGGCCAAGAGTCATGTCACCTTCAAACCTCTCATATCCTTCAAAAACCCTTAAAAAGCCCTGTCACCTCCCATTCTACCTGGCCAAAAGTCATGTCACCTTCAAACCTCTCACATCCTTCAAAACCCCTTAAAAAGCCCAACCTAACAGAAACTCAGGCTAACATCTCTCTTGATGTCTGGCCCTTGTCCTCCCTTGGAGAGTGAATAAACTCTCTCCTGTCTGTTGCTCTATTCTTTGTGCAATTCTTCGCTGCCCCCCATCACCAGCCACCCTAACATTACTCATGCCAGTGAAGGATACTATCAAATTCTGGTGTCTTGTTGGGGAAGAACTTGGAGAATTCCTTCATCTCAGATTCAAAAGGTATTTGAAGTGGAGAGTAAATTATTGCCAGAATACTTTTAAGTGTTTTGTTTCTCTTGAGGCTGCAGGATGACAGAGTTTGGAAGGTGAGGT
Source organism: Callorhinus ursinus (assembly GCF_003265705.2). Classification (NCBI taxonomy): domain Eukaryota; kingdom Metazoa; phylum Chordata; class Mammalia; order Carnivora; family Otariidae; genus Callorhinus; species Callorhinus ursinus. The sequence continues at coordinate 92,392,727 of NW_027397066.1, read as the reverse complement.
GGAAAGAGAGAAGTAAATTATTCTGGTCACTGGATATAGACTTGGCATTTGTTTAGGTCTTGTGTGTCTCTCAGGTGGTAAGTGAACCTATACCCAGCCCTACCCAAAACTGTGCTCACCATACGTACAATCTGTGGACATCGCATCTACAGGGGTGCACAGATTCTGTGGTATAATTACAAATGCTCTATATAGTTCAATACTCAAAATGTATTTGAGGCCAAGGAGGAAAGAGGAGAAACAAAGGAGCGTGGAGACTATGCTAAAGCATCATGTATAGACTTGAACAGCAACAGTGATTTTGTGTAAGGAATTTAAACTGTTCTTAACAATGAGGCATCAGTCAGAAGTAGAGATTACTTCTCATAAGAGTACTAGCTGCACTAAGTAAAAAGAAAAGAAAAGGCAGAGGGAGATAAGAAACAAATAATTCAGAGGTGCCATTATATTGTGACATAAACCCCCTCCTTTCTGACCCTGCCCCTGCACTCTCACCCACCTGCAAGTCCCAGACTATTCTAAAGCTCATAATCTGTGGCTTTCCAAAGTAGTTCAGAGCCCTAATTTCAAATGATAAAATTTGTTAGTGAAAGGACTCTTTGAATAAAGCATGAAGCAATTTAATTTTTCTAGATGCTTTCTGTCTACATAATGCTTCACCACACCCAGAATTCCTGTCAGTTCTTCCCAAACGAAAAGAGTAATTCTCCACTCATATCTGTTTCCTGGCAAAATCACTGAGGTCATTGCACAAGTGATGGTTTCTGTTATGATTACCTATATACTCCAGGCAAAAGTCCCAGGGTTAATTTTTCATGTAAGTAATCCCACCTCTTTTTTTTTTAATTTACCACCTTTTTTTTTGTTTATAAAGATTTTATTTATTTATTTGACAGAGAGAGAGAGAGAGAGGGAGAGAGCAAGCACAAGCAGGGGGAGGGGCAAACAGAGGGAGAGAGAGGAAGCAGGCACCCGCTGAGCAAGGATCCCGATGTGGGGCTTGATCCCAGTACCCTGAGATCATGACCTGAGCTAAAGACAGATGCTTAACCCACTGAGCCATCCAGCCACCCCAATCCCACCTCTTTTAATGCTTTAATCAAACATCTCAATTCAGTGACAAAGTCAGATGTTCAATAGCAAGCTCCCTGACATAAGGACGTTGTTATGAAAACCTTCTAAAAAACAGGTTCCTTTTCTCCTTTCCCAGTAACCTAAGTTTACTGTTCCTTCCCCTTCCCAACCGTCACTCCCTTTCTGTGCCGTTTTTCAGAAGTGCGAGTATTCTCTGAGCTTTAAAGTTATTTAAACGTAGACAAGATCAGGAAGTAGAAATAAGGTCACACAGTTAAAAAAAAATACCTTCTTATACATTATGCCATCTTTTGTACCCACATCTACTGTGTTTTGTCATTTAAAGGCTGATACTCACCTTTGTCTCGAAGAAGAGGATAAACACTTTTAAAGGCCAGCAAATCTAACTCTGAAAAAGGTTAATTTTAGGACAATTTCCCTGAAATACACTGTTTCTCATAAACAGCCTCGGTTTCAGGAAGTAGAAATTTAAAAGAGAACAGAGTCTCACTGTCTCAGAATCTGATTGTGTAATTCAACTCGGGGACTTTCAGCAGTTTTCCACCATAAGACACACCCCTTTAGGGATGGTTTTGGTGAGAGGTATTCTGGGAGTTGTATTATTACAGAGAAGTTTCCTCTTTTAAACAAAGTGCAAGGAAACTCCTTATTTGAATGAAGTCAGGATGGGGAGTCAGTCCCCTGAGGGTCAAGGAAAAAGAATATCAGTAAGAAACAATGAACATTGTTTTTGATCTATTATCAAAAGACAAACTCATGTTAGGACTCTCTTTCAAAGTGAGAGTGGTCAACAGTACTAAACGGTGCCAAGAAGTGACAAAGGATGAGAACAGAAAAGTGTCCACTGGCTTGGCAAGTAGGTCAAAGATAGCTTTAACAAGAACAAATTCAGTGAAGTGCTGGCAGAAAGCAGATGGAATATTTTTAAATCCTGAAACGTAAGATAAATAAGTAGAGTAGAAAGAGAATCTTTCCATCTAAGCCTGGATTACATAAAATATGCACATGGAGCCTATGTTCAGAAGGGGTTATACTTCTGAAGTTGCTTCAGGGTTGGAGCAAGATGATCTCAAGACTAACTTTACCCTTTTATTATATCATATAATTAATTATATAATAAACTTGAGGGCCACAAACAGCAAGGAATAGTGATATTTCTATGGGGTTAATGGCCAGAATGTTATTCTGGAACTTTCCCCCCAGAATTATGCACTTAGTTGACAGCACAATTATGGTAAACATAAAGAAAAAACTAGAGATAGAGGATAGACGGATAGCTTATTCCAGGTATGGCATTTCTCTAAGGCAATGTTTTCTATTTTTTTAATGAGAAAAAAATTATTGTGTTATAAATTAACTAATGTATAGCTTCTGATCCCTCATTAGTAGTATAAAACGTTATTTGTTAGGATGCTAGTGATTTCTTGGATTTTAAAAATTAATGAAGAAGCACTAACAACTACAATGTGAATACATAAATGTAATATTAAAGGAGGGGGAGGCTTTTGGGTTTTGTTTTACTTTTTTCCTAAAAAAATAGGAAATTCAGTAATTTTTTATTCCTAAAACTTACACCAGTGAGAAGTACTATATGATACAATTTAGATTCAACAAGGGAAAGATTAAGTTATTTGGTTTGGAGGACATGTGATAGGTAGAAATAATGCACCTCCCCTCCAAATTGGCCCTTTTTTTTTGCTGCTTACAAAGCCTCTAGATCTCATAATGGGTTATCAGGGCAAGATCTATTGGGGACTCTCATAATCCACTGAGATCCTCTAACAAAAAAACTCTATTAGTGTTCTATTGTTGCATTAAAAAATTACCACAAATTTAGCAGCATAAAGCAGCACCCACTAAATTATCTGTTCTATAGACAAAATATAAAATATTTGTAAATGAAGATGCATTTTATTTTATTTATTTTTTAAAAGGTTTTATTTATTTATTTTTTTAGAGAGAGAGAGAGCATGCGTGTACACATGCACACAAGCAGGGGGAGGAAGAAGGACAAGCAGATTCCCTGCTCAGCGAGGAGACTTACTCATTGCTCCATCTCATGATCCTGAGACTGAGACCTGAGCCAAAGTCAAGAATGGGCGCCCAACTGACTGAGCCATCCAGGAGCCCCATGAAGATGCATTTTAAATGTCTGTAAATAGTATCATAACTAAAATATGGATGCTATATAATATTTAAAAATTTAGCAGAAAAAATAATAAAAGTTCTATGATATACAAAAACAAGCAAAAAAGCCCAGCACCCATCTATTATTTCTATGTTTCCATCAGTCAGAGGTCTGGGCACGTTATAGTTGAGAATGCTGCAATTCAAATCTGAGGCTTGGGGTCTCCTTCAAGTCTCATTCAGATTGCTGGCAGAATTCTAGTTGTAGGACTCAGGTCACCATTTTCTTGCTAGCTGTTGGCTGGGGACCACTCTTAGCTCCTAGATACCACCAGTAGTTCCTTGCCACATGGTCTCCATAGGCAGTTGCTGGCCAACATGGGCATATGTCTCTGCCTTCCTGAAGGGCTCAGTCCCTTTTAAGGATTTATGTGATTAGGTCCAGCCCAGCTAGATAATTTCCCTTTGGATTATCTCAAAGACAATTGATTAGAAACCTAGTCATAGGAGGTGATATCCCATCATATTCGCAGGTTCTGCTCACACTCGAGGGGAGGAAGTTATATAAATTGCATGCACCAGTGGGTGGGTATGTTGTGGGCTATCTTAGAATTCTGCTACCACAGAACTTTCCCACAACTGCCTCCAAGGAGGGCCAGAGCAGATGGCCCCAAATAGGTTGACTCCTCCTCCTCCTCTACCTTCCCGTGCCCTGCCTTCGCAGGCTCTAATATTCACCTCACCATCTGACCACTCTCTTGGGAACCTGAATTCTATTGCAGTCTCCCATCTTATGAGAAATAGAGGCATTAGGGCACTGAAGCCTGACTCTTGGGAGACTTCTCTTACTTGGCTCTTCTTTTAAAAGCTGTTTTTTTGGGGGGGGGTGTAACTACAATGCCTGCAAATGAGACAAAATTCAAACATTTGAAAAAGTACATAATGAAAAATATCTCCCGACATGGATCTTCTGCATTCTCTCTCCCAAATTCTTTTTCTCAGATTAATCGTTAGATTAATTGGATTTCTTTGCAGATATTTCATTCATTTACAGACAGGGTTTTTGTTTTTGTTTTTTCTACAAATGGCAGCATCTTTGTTCAGCACTTTGGTTTTTTCTTTAGTAGTGCATCTGGCAGATCTTTCCACATAAATCTAAGTTGTTCATTTTAATTGCAGTCACTTGACTCCAGCAATAGGGAGGAGGAAGAGAAGTCCACACTAGCTTTCCTTTGTCCCAATCCCAACACTTCAGGCTTCCACTTGTCTCCCATTTAGAGAATAATGGAAAAAGAGTTAAATGAGATATCTCAAGTAATTCTGAGTATTTTCACGGGTTGATAGAAAGCATCAGTCGTGAAATGAGGCACTCCTGAGCTGAGTTACCCCAAATCTGAGCATCTGAGCTGGGCAGTGGAGCGTAAATGAGTGTGTATCCAAGGGGCTTAGAGTGCATTGAACAGAAGGTGGATTTCATATGACCCAATAACTAGCAAGCAACACAAACAAGCAACACTTTTTTTTCCTATAAGTTGTGATTGTATTACCACAAATTAGCTTCCTCTCTTTTTGATCTTAAATACAATAGGCTTACAGGTATATCTGCTTAATTACAGGCTACTGAAAGTATCTAAAAACTATTTTTGAGAATCTTCCCATGGAAAAATATATTAGATTGGTGACATTTTATGTTATTTTCACATTAAATAATTCATCACTGATATTTCAAACAGTAAATCCCTCTTTTCTGTATCAACAACATACCTGCCTATGTTTTCTTATGTTTTGTCTTGATAAAACAATTCTAGCCTGACTTTTGGGTGTCCGTTTCTCTGAAGGGTTCCTTTTAATCTCTTCCTAAATCGGTAGCCTAGGAATACTTAAAGGGAACAGAAAAATGAAATAATACTCAGCATCATAAATTTTGGCAATTGTTGCATTTTCTTTATTAGAGTTGTTAATGACATCTACTACACCAGTCCTTTGCAGCTTATAAAGCATTTTCAAATCTTAGTTAATTTTACAGGCCGGAGATCAGAAACTCCAAGCCAATTCTGATAATATAATTTTATTGTATAGATTTATCGGTATGGTCAAGTTACATATCTTACCTTCCACACGGTCTAATGTTCTTCAGCTGAAAGAAGATACTCTGGCTACCTCCACTCCAGAGAAGAGATAATAAATGTTGATTATTAACAAACCAAATTGCAGCCTTACAGGAATCGGCCTCACATGTAGTTGTACTCTTCCTTCCCCAGGCTTACAGTTCCTGATTATACCTGACTAACTCTGAGAGGTCAAAACTTAATCCCTCACAGTATCTCTTTATCAGACGGGAAAGCAGCAAGTAGTAATGTCATTTTATTGTCAATGAAACTGACCTGCAAATGAGCAACTGTCCTGCCTTTCAGGGTCAGAATCCAGTCAGATAAGTGGCTTCCATCTGACACCTACCAGAATTGGCAGGTAGATTTCCAAGCTCTGAAGTAAGTGGGCCAGTTTGACCTTAGTCACGGCTAGCTTGGTCCTCCCTCCTCTCTTCTCTGTCTTCTACTCCTTCTTTTTTTTTTTTTTTTCCAGGAAAAAAAGCTTTATTTGGACTGAGAGGTGGAGAATGAGAAGGACCTAAGCCAGTCTATTGAACTAAGGAGTGAGATACCAAAATGGCAAGCAGAGCTTATCAGCCCAATGGACTCCACCTCCCAGCAGCCTTACAGTTAGTACAATCAATAAAGGCTGCTGGGAAATCTATTTGCCACTAAATCACCAAAGTGTGCCAGCCACCATTACAAAAACGGCACAGTTTCTTTTTTTCCATAATTAAATTTCCACACCTCCCAACTACAAGCATTACAAAAGAAAGTTTTAAAAAATCACATTTTACAGATCTTAAACTCATCTTTGGCATTCAGCTCCAAGGTCTCACCATCCTCAAAA